>NC_022018.1:1234580-1237354 GCF_000317375.1 Microtus ochrogaster | reverse complement strand
TTACTCTTCCCTTCCAGGGAGGAGGGGAGGGAAAAAAGAAATCTGGCTGAGCAAGCCATAGGGAACAAACAGCAGCACCTCCATGACTTCTGCTTCAGCTCCTGCCTCCAGGTTCCTGCCCTGTTTAAATTCCTGTCCTGACTTCCCTTATTGATAAATAGTTATGTGGAAGTGTAAGCCAAATAAACCCTCTCCTCCTCAACTTGCTTTTAGCCTTGGTGTTTCATCACAGCAATAGTAACCCAAACTAAGACACAGTGTCTACCCAATGTATTGGTCTCTGACTGTCTGTGAAATTATCCATGGGAGAGAGAGAGAGAGAGAGAGAGAGAGAGAGAGAGAGAGAGAGAGAGAGAGAGAGAGGGGCCTTGGTTTCTCTCTCTGTTTTTCTGGAACATCTCGCACTAGCTCAGTGGTTCTCATCCTCCCTAATGCTGTGACCCCCTTAATACAATTCCTCATGTTGTAGTGACCCCCTCAACCACAAAATTATTTTGTTGCTACTTCATAACTGTGATTTTGCCATTGTTATGAATCATAATGTAAATATCTGATATGCAAGATGCCTGATATAACCCCTGCGAAAGGGTCATTCAACCCCTAAGGGAGTCATGACCCATGGGATGAGAACTTCTGCTCTAGCTGAATGAAGCTGGAAACCACCTGACATGGGAAATTTGGAAAAAAGCCCTCAAAAACAAACCTTGTGTGTTAGCTTTATCCTATAGCAGGTTACTACACAGACAGATCCATATTTACTCTTTCACGCTTACCCGAGATGGGAGTCCAGACATGGGAGAGCTGCTTCTGTACGGGGATTCCCATAGCAAAATCAAGGTCTCAGCCAGGACAGTGACCTCATGAAATATTCTGGCCCTTCCCCATGATTATTCAATATAACAATACGTTATTAACAGAATTCCTGTTCCCGAATTTGTAAGAACCAGTTGTCTTCTTGGCTGTGGGATCTAGAGGGTTCTCCAGAAACCAGCTCCAGGGTCTATTTGCTTGGTCATCTCAGTATGATCTCTGACTTCTTTAAAACCAGTAGGCAACTCTCCCTCTCTGGACTTCCAAGACAGCTTTACATAGAGTCACATAACCACAGGGCTGACTCTCCTGAATTTATAAAGCCTGGCAACATTCAAGGGGAAGAGATTATACATCAGTGCATGCAGTGGGAAGGGACTAAATTTTAGGGGTTCAGTTTAGAATTGTGCTACCACTATCCTAAGGCACCAATCAAAAAGGTGGAGGTTGACAAGTAATCTGGAGGCAGCAGGATCCAGAGTAGCCAGCACAAACAAAGAAGCAAAGCAACCATATTTTACTTCTCTTTATCTTAAGTTTTTTAGTAGAACTACTTGACTCCAACTCGGTCCTACAAATGTTGGATGACAATGTAGGAAGGGCTTGTGCCATCTCTGTTCTTCTCTGGCCATAACAGACCATGTGAGCTGAAAGGCTAGTTTCCAAGTTGCATGAATATTTTAAACCTGATCCAAACTGATCCTCCTTCTCCTTCTCCTAATTCAGACTCAATGGAGTCAGAACCTGCCACGGGGGAAGGAGGTGTGGTATTTTTTCTGTCCCAATTACTACTTCATTGCTCCTCCTCCTAACCCAGGTTGCTGTGCTAAATGATGGTTCTGATACCTCCACCACTGGAGCAGAGGGAAGGATCAGCCACAAAGAGCAGGCAGGTGGGTGATGGGGCAAAAAAAGGTTTTGTTTGGTGCTATTCGTGATGTATCCACATTTTTCATCTTGACTGATAAAATGCTTTATCATTTTATCGACAGTTCTATGGATGCATTGGGGAGGTCTTTGGGGCTGGTGATCTTCCTATGGTACCCTTAATGAGTACCTTTCCCTGCTGTCTTATTTGTGGCTTTGGAACTCTGGCCTCTTTTCATGGAAGTCCCTTCTATTTCTGTGTGTCTGTCTTAAACTGGATTAAGAAACTTGCACACCATCAGCACCATGCCCCCGACATGACCACACCATCAGCACTCCCCACACACACATGACCACACCATCAGCACCCCCCCCACATGACCACACCATCAGCACCCCCCCCACATGACCACACCATCAGCACCCCCCACACACACACACATGACCACACCATCAGCACGCCCACCACATGACCCATTTTCAATCTAAAAGAGATTCTTGCACATCATTGCTCTCAAAGTTGCCAAAGAATAGGGTGGTCCCTAGCTTTGGTGTCTCCTTAACTGCCTGGTCTCTTTCCACCCTTAGAAGTCAGATTCCAGTTTGTAGGGCCTTACAATTCTATCTGATATGAGTTCAAGCCCAACAGGCTTGAAGAACAAGAGAAAGCCTCCTTACTCTGCACTCTTGGGTGAATACAGTAAAATAAAATTCAAAAAACCCTGCTATTGTCTGTTTATTTCCCACGGGAGTGAGTTGCTTAAAAAAAAAATCACACAGTACTTTTGCCTTCCTCTTTTTAAACTCAAACAGCTTAGGCGGGGGAGGTGCTAATTATAAGGAATTTACCTTTCAAATAGGTGGACCAGAGTTTAATCCCTAGAACTCACGTAAACAAAGCCTATCACGATAACAAACATTTTTAATCTCAGCACTGGGGGAGTAGAGACAGATCTCTGGGACTTGCTGGCCAGCCAGACTAACCTATCTGATGAGTGAGAGAGATCCTGCCTCAAAAAAGTAGGTGAACAGTGCCAAAGGGACACATGTGATCCAGCTGAGGTTCTCCTCTAGCCTGGCATATTCATATGCGCTGT
>NC_022018.1:1216718-1234480 GCF_000317375.1 Microtus ochrogaster | reverse complement strand
CTCTCTCTCTCTCTCTCACACACACACACACACACACACACACACACACACACACACACACATCTTGGCTTGGAACTTGTCTTAAGAATTTTACCTAAAAAGTTGATGTGAAACTTTAATCTTTTTCTTTTATAGAGGGCTCCTTAAATTAAGATGATGGCCTAATCGCATAGAGAACTAATCATGCTTTGAGGGAAGCCGGTGATTCTTCCACCCCACTTTCTCCTCCAGTTCTAGACATGCCTCTGGGAATGTTGCGTAACTCTGGGAAATAAAATCTAGCAATACACCCAGTATCCCTCATATCTATGTAGCTTTCCCAATAAACTTGATAACCTAAACAAGTGTCTGTGGACATTATGAATAAATCCTTTGTCATCAGTAAGCTGTCAAGAGCACCCTTAGTTGACTTACAGACCAAGAGGAAGATTGGCGCCAGCAATGATGTTTCCCTGCAGCATTCTTGTTATGCTACTGGAGTTGCGAAGATTTCTCATGTCTCACCATGGACACATCCATCTTAACTAATGGCAAAATTTCACCTGCAGGGTTTTGCAAAAGACAAAAATTTGTCCTCATCTCCTCTGTATCTTCTAGAATGTTACAGTGTATTATCTCTGAAATTCCACATTTCTTTGTGGCTTTCTTGCAATGTGTAGTAGACCCTTTATAATTTCTTCCTATTTTGTTGATAAAGTTGCATATGGATACATTTTATTTATTTAACTATTTGTTTTTGTATGCATTTTACGAGGTAGGATTTTGCTACATGTTTCTGGATAACCTCAAACCCATAATCGTCTTGCCTCAGCATTTGGAGTCCTGTGAGTACCTGTTTGTGGCACCATGCCCGGTTTGTGGAGAAACATTTTCCAGGCTTTAAATTAAGAGGAAAACATTGAAGCTAAACTAGTTGTTCACTAGTTGTGAAACTAGTTGTTCACAGAGAAAAATTAGAAGTTCTTAAATGAGTAACTTAGAAAGCAGTTACTTTACAAGGCACTAGTTTTTTTTAAACTAGGCACAAATTCTCGGTTTTGAGAGGTTCAAAGTCATGTGAACCTCTCACCATGTTTGCATCTTTCCCAACTACCCATGTGCTACCTACTTTCATAATTCCTAAGTACTTATCTTTTTAGTACACTGACTTTCTTCCCTGCTGCCTGCTATCCAAATTTTAGTGCAAATGTCTAACCTCGAGTCTTTATTTAGACCTGATATTAGGTTACTCTTTATGGCTGACACCAAACCACAGTCTCCCAGAAGAAACTAAGTTGTCGGAAAACAAAGAACATCTATTCTTATGAATAAAGTTTTATTGGAACATAGCCTTCTCATTTATTGGCACATTGTCTATAGGCCTTTCTTGATAATGTGTAGAGTAGTTGCTATGCAGAGTCTTTGGTTCACAAAGTCAAGTTATTTATTATCTGCCATGAAAACTTTGCCAACAACTGCCCGAGAGCAAGTACTCCTGTTTAATGGGTCCTGGATGTTGGGTTGAGACTATACTTACTGACTTGTTCACTCACTGACCTGGCTGTTTTTTTCATCAACTGAACACAAGCTAGAGTTATTTAAGAAGTGAAAATTTCATAAAGATAATGCCAAAGACCAGGCCAGTGGGGCATTTTCTTGACTGGTGAAAGGTCACAGGAAGGGTCAAGCTCACTGTGGGTTGCGGCACCCCTGGGGAGACTGTATAAGAAGCAGGCTGAGCAAGCCCTGGAGAGAAAGCTAGTAGGTAGTATTCATGTATAGCTTCTGCTTCAGCTTCTGCCTCTAGATTCCTTCCTTGAATCTCTGCCCTGACTTTTCTTGGTGAGACAGAATAACCTGAGAGCTGAAAGCTAAAATAAATCCTCTCTTCCTCAAGTTGCTTTGTCATGGCCATATAAGTTCTAATTAAGGCACCCGCAAAATCACCGCTAGTTCTTCGTGATATGGACTACAAGAAGCAAGGCCTCTGGTGGCAGATTCCCAAGTTACGAGGTTCAATTCTGTTACTCATAACTGTATGATCTTGAGAAAATCATTTATGTCAGCACAGTAGGCTTCTCATTTGTATAACTTGGGATAACAATGACTTCTAAGTTCATGGGACTTAAATGAGTTATTACAAAAGAGCTTACAGTAGTGTTTGGATCAAATAATATTAGCTGCTAGTGAGTTTTCCATCCGACGTTCCATAAACTCCTCTGCACTATCACAGTACCTGGGAGTCTACTGCATTCTCCAGAAAGGTTCCTTGCATTTGTTGGCAGAATAGCTGAAGTAGAAAGAAAATGCATATTCCTTGAAGATTAAAGTAATGGCAAGGATCCAAAGTTGTACACTGATACCATGCATAAAGCAAAAGTTTGGCTCAACATACTTACAGGAGGTACAATAAAGCAAAACATAAACATCACCGTAGAAAAGTGGGAAAAGGAAAGACTAGAAAGCTTTTTTTAGGTAATGTAAATCCTCCCTGTGTTGCATGGTCTCTGTGTTAGTCATCTTTCCATTACTGTAGCAAAATGCCTGAGATATTCAACTAAAATAAAGGAGGATCCGTTGAGTTTTGGTTCAAGTTTAGAGAGTTCATTCCAGTTCCCTCGAGTCTGCTGATTTGGGTCTGAGCAGTTCAGATCATCCCGACAGAAGTATGTGATAGACATGGGGCTGTTCTTACTGCATCCAGGAGACCAAAAAGAAAGGATGGGGCCATGCATCCCTCCAGAAAATAGCTCCTAACAACCCAGTTTCCTCCTGTTCTGCTCTGTTCCTGCCCCTTAGATGTTCCACCCTAACCCTAACAGCACACCAGGCTGGGTTTGGAGCCTACAACATAGATCTTCAGGGGCAAACCACTATCCAAACTCTAACACAGCTTTGTTTATCAGAAGAAAATCATAAACATTTTTGTAGCAAGTCTGACCCTCCAGTGTCTCTGCTCCTCCGAGTTGAAAGAAATGAAGCCTGTTATAGGGAGAAGTATCTAAACCTCCAACTGTTCATTACTGAACACTAAAGAAATGCTCACAACTTGACTGCAGAAGCACTGGGTGCTTCTCTAGCATATGCTATATCCAGAGCCTCAGCTGTCCACCTCTTTCACAAGCAAGTGCTTCCTATGGTCTTTTTAGTCTCTTAACAAAAGTCAAAACACAGCTCCAGGGCTCTGTCTGTTGAGGGTGCTCTGCTAATTTGCCATGATTAGAAGATCTCCGAAGGTCTTTGCCAGTGTTTCATCAAGGCATGAAAAGCAATTATTACAATTAATGTAATTTAGCATGTGTTAGCCTTCCAGAAAAGCTATTTCAGGGTAGGTCTGCCATCTGTCCCTTTCTTAGTGATGAGCACTGTAATTTAACTCTGTCCTGAGTCCTAGGCTTTGGGTATTTAGCCTCAGAGAGCATCCACAAAGGGCTCTGATCCAGCATTTCCTAACTGAGTTCTCTGAGGTCTTAGACCCCAAGATCAGCTTGTCCACTGTGAGAAAGACTTCCGGAGCAGGGCAGTAAAGTATCCAGACACTAAGTGGATATTCAGTCTTTCCTTCCTGCAGAAGAAGCCCATACCTGGCAGAGGGAGCTTCCTTTTGCCATCAATAACCCCCCCCCCTTTTTTTAACAGGACACTTCTGCTTGAAGATACCGTCTACCAGCATAGCTTCTGACCGCCAGGGGATACACTGGGAAAACCATACTAGGCATATGTTGTTACAGGATCCAAGGGAAACAGAGAAGTGCTTGCCAAAGGGACTCAGGCTGAAGAGGAAAGAGAGGAGACAAAACCATGCTCCTCACTTTTACTGGGTGGCTTTTATTTTAAAATTTTGAGATGGAAAAAGCACATATTATTTAACTAGGGACTGTAGCTGAGTTGGTGAATTTCTCCCACAGCACTTGTGTGGCTGTGATGAGGGTTGTGGGTTTGATCCCTAGCACTTCTACCTGGAGAATGCCCTTAAAATAATCCTGATGTGTGCCTGCAATTCCAGTACTTGAGCGGAGACAGAGGAAGAGGAGAAAGCAAGTTTGAGAAGTACCTTAGCGACATAATAAAACTCTGTCCATCATGAGTGAAAGGTGTATCTCAGTGGTAAAAACAAAACAAGAAAACTACCCTAGCAATGTATAAGGCCCAATGTTCAGTTCCTAGTGCCAGTAAAGAATGTCTAAGATCAAAGCCCAAGACTTAAAGATGAAAGCTTCTTATTGTTGGTCTTTTAATTAAATCAGAATTGTTCCAGTTATTTTAAATGTTTTTTTCCATTGGTTATTAAACACTGGAGTCTCTGTCTCCCTGTGTCTCTTTTCCCCTATCTCCTTCTCCTTTCCTCTCTCCCTCCTGCTTTCCCTCCTTCCCTCCCCTCTCTGTAGGATGCATACATATACACATATGTCATGGTGTGTGTGAAGGTGAGAAGACTATTTTGTAGGACTGGCTCCCTCCTTCCACCTTTACATGGCATCTAGAGATCAAATTCAGCTTACTAAGTTTGACTGTCAAATCCTTGCCGAACTGGGTTGTTTATTTACTGCTTTATATTGATGTATAATCCCTTCACACGGTGCTGAGTTTTAGAAACACTCATACTCATAACCTCTCTTCCTTCCCCACAGTCCCTTTTCCTTCTACAGGTCTTTAACTTTCATGCTAGGGGTGAGCATGGCATATGTGTTTAAAATATATAAAATCTATGGTCTACAAATGAGAGAAAATATATTATTTGTCTTTCTGACTTACTTTGTTTAATATCATCTTCAGCTCCTTCTGTTTTCTAGCAAATGACATAATCCCATTTTTTGTTGTTCATTTGGCTGTTTGCAGTGTCTTATGAAAGCCAGGATGGTCTTGAACTTGGTGTGTACCTGAATGACTTAAGTCCCCTTTGTCTCCAGCTTGCAGATATTGGGATTACAGATGTGTGCCACTAGTCCTGATACATTTATTCATTATGCCTAAAAAACCCCCACATGTTCTTCATCCATCTGTTGAGACATACCTAGATCGATTTCATGACTTGGCACTGTGAAACCTGCTGTAATAAACATGGGGGAAACAAGCCCTTTATGATATGTTTACTGAGAGTCTCTTAGGGATACTTCATGGTATATTTACCAAGAGTCCCTTAGGGATACTTTATGGTATGTTTACTAAGAGTCCCCCAGGAATAAAAACAAATACTTGGTTGCTGTCTTATCTTTCGTTTTAAACAGTTGATGCAGGAGGTTGGGAGAAGAAGTAACATAACCATCCCATTTTTAACAAGCACAGTGCCAACCATATGACTGGAAATCCCACAATTTGCCTCTCACCCTTCTCCCTCATTCCTCTGTAAGAAATCTGGCTGCAGGAACTGTTAAGTGTTCAGTGAAAAGAGAAACAGGACAGCCTTTTCCCCGGTGGAAACAGGATCCAGAGAGGAGGGAGAAGAAACCAGCTTTTCTCTTGTTCACACATTTGGTGGAAGCTGCCATTTCCCAAGCTTGCCACCTTTTTTTCTTTCCAGTAACCAAGATGATCTCATGTAGAAGGCACGTGTGTATCTGTAGAATACTGTCAGCGTCGGTTTTTCTAAATATGAAATAGTTTACATTTTTAAGAAATCCCCATGCTTTGTACAATATCTTTGCTGTGCTTTGGGGAGCCCTTGGGTTTAAGAAACATGGTGGGGAAATAGATTCATTGCTTTGAGATATCTTTGGAAATTCTCTGCCTTTGTTTATCAGGAGACAGGCTTATTCCTCCTTCTCTACCAAAAGATTGGGACATGGACGTTTGTCTGAGGTACAATGATGGTAACAGTACATCTTTCTGAAGTAGAAAGGACAAGAGAGGACCAGAGAGTCCTGCTTATTGTTTGAGAAGCTTTGCATCACTTCCAGCCCTGTGAGCCACCATAGAGCTCTCCCTGATGTGGCAAGGGAAATAGGGGCGTTAGTCCTCATTCTAATTTCTTAGAAGGCGATTTTCCTCACAATGCTTTATCCATGTGCTTTCTGTTACATTTTATAATTACTATCAGACTTCCATTTACAAGAAATCCTGTTTAAAAATCATACTCAGTATATTACATTCAAGTTATTTAGATACTTTTTAGTTACCAACTATGAAGTTTCATATAAAATTTCATTTTATGTAATAAATATTGTATGCCAATGAAAGATAGTCTTCAAAGTGAACTGAAAAGGATCAGGCATCAAAAGAACCCCCAATGAGAGCACCATGGTTGCCCTAAATTTGTGCCCATTTCTCTCTCATGTTATTTCACTGACGAGCTCCAACATCAGTCTTCTGGGATCACTGAGAATCAGGTAAATGGACCGCAAAGAACCGACAGCCTGCCTGTGACTACCACAGTTAAGAACACTTCAACAAGGTGACTGTCAACAGGCAGCCTCAAAGTCCCGAGAACACCCTATGGAGCTCCAGGAAAGTCCCAGGCAACCCAGCCCTAAGTCTGTCTACTGACCCCAGGGGAAGGATCCTACCCCAAGCACCAGTGTAATTCACTAACCAAAGAAGACTTATTATCTTGAGAACCTGAGCACATGTAAATACAGGGTCACTTAGGACTCAGAGCAGAAAGCAGCCCCCCTCGTCTGGACAGAATCCTGGAATGAGAAAGAGAGCAGCCTCCCTCCCTCTTTCTCTCTGTCTCTCTCTCTCTCCTTTGTGTGTGTATACTTTCCCAGGTGCCATCTGATACCTGATATTATGGAATATTAAATGTAGAGAAATCAACATATTTTCCCTTTATATGCATACATGTGATAAAGATTAATTAGCTATAATTTTAAATTAATAATAATTAACACTAAAATAGAGTAATTTAACTCTAAACTATAATGTTATTTAATATTTATGAATTGTTCACTCTTAGAATTTTCTACTTAATATTTTTTTCAGTCTAACTTTGATTGTGGTAACTGAGAAGTCAGAGAACAAAGCAAAAGCCGGGTCAACTACACTTTAAGAACAAATATGTAAGCCAGGCGGTGGTGGCACAAACCTTTAATCCCAGCACTCGGGAGGTAGAGGCAGGTGGATCTCTGTGAGTTTGAGGACAGCTTGGTCTACAGAGTGGGTTTCAAGACAGCCAGAGCTATATATTGAGATCCTTGAAAAACTTTTGAAAGGTAGAAAGAATGACTATGCAGACTCACCAACAAAGCCAGCAGGTCTCTAAAGACACCTGAGTTCCTGAAGGCTTTCTTTGCAACATGTAAGTGTTTAAGATACACACAGCCTTTTACTTACAGTGCTTGAGAAAGACTGTTTCTCAAAAATTCTAGGACCAAAAATGGACAATAAAATAGTCTAAGTTAAGGTCAAGAATAGAGCTGGTGTTGTAGCTTAGAGGTAGAACACTTGTTTAGCGTATACAAGTCTCAGGGTTCCTCTTGTCAAGGAATACACACACACACACACACACACACACACACACACAAGGAGAAATATTGTTGTCTTTAAATATCTCATAAATATGCTTTTAAATGATGCAGAATAAAAATGATCACTTTTCATTGCCCCTTCACACTCTGTAGGCTAGATTCTAGGAGCAGAGTCTGCCTGCCAATGAGCATGTCACAGATGATTAAACAGGTATCTAGGGAATACATCACCTGGTATGTCCTCTTCTAGAGGATCAGACACACTGGGGATTTCTCTAGAGGTGATGGTGAGGGAAAGGAAGCTGGGATGTGTTTACTCTTAATGTAGCTTCTTGTTTTGTTTTTCTTCACAACTCTGGAGAATGCATAATTTGGCAAAACACCAAAGAACACATGGAATTTTTCATACCTATTGAAGACATGAGCATCCACATAGGACTCACTTTAGATTATACTGACCCCTGTACCCCCTGGTATTTTTTCTCGTTTGTTTGTTTGTTTTGAGACACAGTTTTGCTACTCAGCCTGGGCTGGCCTTGAATTCGCAATACTCCTGTCTCACCATCCAGAGTGCTGTAGTTGTAGGTTTTTAACATCACCCATCATGAGGGTTTTTTATTCACAAAAATTAAGGAGCAGGGCAAGATGGCATATTTTCACAATCCCAGAACTCAGAAGGTCAAGGCAGGAAGGAAGATCAGGAATACAAATCCAATTGGGCTACTTTAGTGAGTTACAGGTCATTCTGGCTGCATAGGAAATGAAATAAACAAGTTTTAATAAATCATTAACAATAAAAGTAAATAGAAAAACAAACAATGATGAAAAAGAAAGGAAGGATGGAGAGGATAGGGAGGGAAAGAAAGAAGAAAGGAAGGAAGGAAGGAAGAAATAAAGAAGGAAGGAAGGAAGGAGGAAGGAAGGAAGGAGGAAGAAGGGAAGAAGGAAAGAAGGAAGGAAGGAAGGAAGGAAGGAGGGAGGGAGGGAGGAAGGAAGGAAGGAGAGAAGGAGGGAGGAAGGAAGGGAGGAGAAAGGAAGGAGGAAGGAAGGAAGGAAGGAAGGAAGGAAGGAAAAAAGGAAGGAAAAAAGGAAGGAAAAAAGGAAGGAAAAAAGGAAGGAAGGAAGAGAGGCTGGGAAGCAATTCTCACTTTTAACTTAAGGAAAGACAATTGTAGGTTTTCTGATGGGAACCTGACATGGAACATGGATAAAACATACGTAGATATGAATACATGGATAAAACACACAGTGACATGCTTAGTGTATTTATTTGGCAGACACTTATTGACTGTGACTCTTTCAATTGATAAAACAAATTCGTTCTTCCTTCTTCCTTGGACTTTGCATTTTGGCTGAGGATTTCTGAAGATCCTATAAATGCTATAAAATCCATAGTTATAAGATAAGAGAACCCTCCTGATTTTAATTTTTGAAAACTGTTTGGTGAATGAAATTATTGTGTACAGCATGTTTAGCAGTTTCCAAGCACTGTTGTCACAGACCACTTACACACAGTCACAGACCACAGAGATGGTCACAGACCACACACCCTGTCACAAACCACACACAGATTGTCACAGACCACACACACTGTCACAAACCACACACACTGTCACAAACCACACACACACTGTCACAGACCACACACACAGTCACAGACCACATACACTGTCACAGACCACCATGAAGACTGGCCTAAACTTGTTTTTCTCCAGTTTCAAGACCAGAAGTACAAGTGACAACTGGGTTGGCTGCTACTGAAGCACTAAGCGAGGAGTCTGTTCTGAACTCTGTCGTTGGCTTGATGTGACCTTCAGGCTTACTTAACCTTCTTCCTCTGTTCACATTTCCACTTTTGTAAGGCTACCAGTCAAGCTGAGTCAGGACCCTACTCCAGTAAGAGCTCATATTTTCATACTTTTATTCATGAGCCATTTTTGAGAACGTTGTAGTGAGAACATTGTGTTTGCAAAATTTCTAACCTTTTACCCCCAACTCTTCCCATGTCCCCTCTGTCACACCCCCCTCTCAAATGCATGTTCTCTTTTGTAACTATTATTGTTTTCACACACATACACAGACAAAACACACACACACAGCACAGTCTCCTTTGTCCAATTAGTGTAATGATTCACCAATGTTGATATTATAACAAATGGCAGGATGTTAGTTAGTAACAGGGAAACTGTGTGAGGAACAAGAAGTATATTGGAAGTCTATGTTTTCTGTTCTATCTTGTTGCGTAAATTTTTTCCTAAAACTGATCTTTTATCCTGTGTGTGTACATACATGTGTGTTTGTGTGTGTTTGTTCATGTGCAAGTGCGCGCACACATACGTACACACATGAGCATCTGTATGTAGAGAACAAAAGACAAGCTTAGGTATCATTCTCAAGTGTCATCCTTTTTGGGTGGAACTAGCCCAGAACTTAAGAATTAGATGATGCTGACAGCATGGAGCCGCAGGAATCCCCTGCCTCTGCTTCCCCTACCTAGGACGACAAACACATGCCACCATACAGCCTTTGTTTACCTTGTGGTACTGGTTGAAACATGTCCTCATGCTTTTGAGGAACACACTTCACCAATGGAGTCATCCTTGCAACAACACAGTAAAGTTTTTATTTTCATTTTTAGAAAGGTAACTCGTATATAAACAAGATAAAAGACCTTTGCTGTCTGCAGATAGCCAGAACCTAGAGAAGTCCCCCATCTGTCTGCCTCTGAGGCCTCATTCCCTGGCCCTGCCCTGTGCCAGTCACTCTGACCTTCCTTTTGAATTTAGGGCCATCTTCTTTCCTTCAGAGTGGGGAGTTGTGTGCAAGTTGCTCCTTTGGTCTAGAATCTTTTTTCCCCCTTCTTGATTTTTCCAAGTTTTCAGTTTATAAAACTCATCCACAGAGAAGATGATATATTCGCACTCTCTTTTAGGCTCTTCCCATAGCTTCTCATTGCTATGTGGAGATTCCATTCCCATTTTCAGTTTCTTCCTTTTGTGAAGCCCCAATCTCACCAGGTCCACACTGCCTCTTGCCACCTCCACTGAGTCCTGGGCTCTTCTGCCAGTTGACTTCGTCTTGACAGTCAGACAGAGGAAGTAAATGGCAGCAAATAGAAGCTCTAGCTAAACTACATACAGCATGGGCGTGCTATCTTTTTCCACTGACATCTCTTCCTAAGAAATGTTGCTTTAAACATGGGGAAATATAAATGCCCTCTTCCCAGAAAGACCTGTTTCAGATTTAGCATCCTGGAACTGGTAGAGTAACCAGCTGAGTTCATCTCAGCTGGGAAAGTGGAGAAAAAGTGATCCTGAAAACAGCAAGAATTTAGGAGGCAATTTAGAAGAGAGAGGTTTGAAAGCGTTGAGAGGTCCTGGTGGGGTTTGGAGCACAGGTGTAGAACCTTCCATTTGGAAAGAATTGAGAAGAAATGCTGTCCAAAGTTGTAGATGAGTTAATACAGAAGATGGCTCTTCAATTATCTCAAACTAAACAGGCTTAATTGGTGACTCAAGACTGGAAACATGGCATAAGGCTGTAATGTTTCTTTTTCAGAAGGAAATCACCACAATTTCTAAGAAAAACCCAAATAAACAAACAGAAAACACAAAGAAGTGAGAAAAGCTACAGTTTTGTGTTTGGGTTTTGTCTGTTTTGTTTCTATGTGACTTTAGTTCTTAAAAATTAAGTGTAATCGAACCAATTTAAGTAAAGAATGGGCACATGGGTAAATTTATTAAACCTCTACTAGGAGAGGGCACAATTTCAATCATTTAGGAAAATCCCTGCCCTTTAGAGCCCTGGACTTCCCAGTGGTCTTTATGGTGTGCGTCCTTCAATTCTCAAGTATATTTGTGTTCCCTAATCTTTTTTCTTCTTAAGGACACTAACTGATAATCCTGGATTAGGATTCATCAAAATGACCCATTTAACTTAATGACTTTTCTAAAGAATCTATAAATAAGGAGGCATTTACAAGAACTGGAATTAATACTTCAACATATGAAAATTCAGTACAGACAGTAACACCATCTAAAGGGAAGATACAGCAGCCTCCACCCTAAGTTGAGTCTTAGGCCTAGTGCCTCCCATATGCTAAGCAAGCACTCTACCAGGGAGCTATAATTCTTGTTTTTTTTGTAAACAGAAATTTCTGTCCTGCCTAGTCCCACAGCCATTCAGTCCCAAAGAAACATACAGAGGCTTATATTAATTATAAACTATGTAGTCTATTGCTCAGGCTTATTATTAACTAGCTCTTATAACTTAAATTAACCCATAATTCTTATCTATATTTAACCATGTGGCTTGGTGCCTTTTCTCAGTACAGCATTCTCATCTTGCTTCCTCTTTTTTAAAAAATTATAAACTGTTTGGCCTATTGTTCAGACTTATTATTAACTAGCTCTTATAACTTAACTCATATTTTTTACCTATGTTTAGTAACATGGCTTGGTACCTTTTCTCAGTGAGACATTTTTATCTTGTTTGCCCTGTGTTTGGCTAGTGACTGTGTCTCTGCTTTTTCTCTTTTTGGAATTTTCTTAGTCTGATTACCCTGCCTATACTTCCTGCCTGATTGCCGGCCAATCAGTGTTTTATTAAACCAATATGAATGACCAATCGTTACAGTGTACAAAAACATTATCCCACAGCAATTCTCCTTTTTATTTCTTTTCAAAAACAAGACCCCGAATCTAATCTTATTTGTTGAACTTTTTTCCTGACCATTGTCCATAACAACTTGTAACCAACACACTAAATAAATCCATTTTTTTTTGGAATGTAAGAATAGTTTTTTAAACTACTTCCTGATGATTGGGGGTGCTGGTAATATTATGGGGACCCAAAGAAAGTTTAGGGTTATGATCAAGTCCTGACTAGAGTATTCTGTGAGGCTGGATCATCTTAGCCAGCAGTCTTGAAGCTGTTCTGGATACTGAACTCAGAAGAAACTGCCACAGAGGTGCTCTGAAACATTATATCATCTGGGACATCTGTTCCCACTGAAGATTTTTTTAGGTGGTCTTTTTCAATTAAATCTTCTTTTCTTAACCCAGAATGAATGAATACATAGCCAAAAAACAGCCAGACACAGAGGAAACAAGACGAGAAAACCTCACTGAGAAAAGCTGCAGGACAGGGCGGGAAAGAAACTTTTGTCTACATTTTTTATTTAATTTTATATTAAAATTTATTTTGTGTGTGTGTGTGTGTGCGTGTGTGTGTGTGTGTGTGTGTGTGTGCATGAGAGCAGAAATGGAGGGCAACTTACAATTTTTTTTCTCTCCTTCTACCATGTAAGACCTGGGGATTGAACTCAGGTCACTGGGCTCAGTGGCAGGCTCCTGGGTCTACTGAGTCACCTTGCTGGCTCTGCTTTTTTACTTTTCAGACAGTAGATGATTAAATTGCCCAGGCTGATCTTGAACTTGATCATCCTGACTCAGCCTTCTGAGTAGGTGGGATTATATGCCCAGGCATGCTAAGAAGGGGAAACGCTAGCAGGAACCACATCTGGAAACACAGATGAGATATGTTTGGAAGGAATAGAAATTGAACGAGTGATGACTGATGGATTTTCAGTGGTAAATAGAAATTAACGTCTTAAGTAGGCAAAAATTATAATTAGTGTGACATTATGAATCAGAGATTCATTTTGAGACTTTGAGACGATGGGGCTTTAAAATCTCCAGAAACTTGGAGGAATGATGGTCGCCGTTTCTCAGGGTGAGGAATCTCAGTTTGGTATGTGAGATGAGAACTGGAATAAGCTGGCGGCCAGGAGACCGACAGGCAGAAAGCTGTGACGCAGGCCCTGCTATGTAGCCATAAAGCCTTGCTCTGGAAACCATTTTGAAGGAGAAAAAGGCAAAGTAGAAATGATTTCAAA
The DNA here is from genome assembly GCF_000317375.1 of Microtus ochrogaster. Taxonomy (NCBI): domain Eukaryota; kingdom Metazoa; phylum Chordata; class Mammalia; order Rodentia; family Cricetidae; genus Microtus; species Microtus ochrogaster. The sequence goes on along the minus strand of NC_022018.1, from coordinate 1,221,199 downwards.
GGGAGAATCTAAAAGAGCCAAAAATCCCCATTGAAATCTCTTAGTTACAAGAAGTAAGTCACACTCATTAAACTCCCTGGACATGGTAACCGGGAGGAGAGCTATGTCACATCCACAGCTCTCTGACACTGCAATTAAATGCATAAGATGCTGCAAACTTGGATCGGGAATCCTGACTGAATGCCCTGGTCCCTGTGGACGGCACATTTCTAGCTGTGCTAGCAACTAGAACATTCTTCTTTGCTTTCATCTGTCAGGCATATCCATGTCTAAGCCCCTGTTTCTTTTAGCTCAGTTGTAGTCTGTCCCCACAAATCCACATGTTGAAACTCTAACCCCGACTCCTCAAATATGACCACACTTAAAGTAGCTAAGGTACAAATACAGGTGGGCCCTCATCGGACAGATCTGGTAGTCTGTAAAGGGGGAGATTAGGATACCGACATGGAGGGAAACTATGGGAAGACAGAAGGAGAAGAAAGTTGTGTTAGTTTTCCTTTCCTGTGACGAAATAACTGAGGTGGACATCTTTTAAAATGGCAAGGCTTATTTTGGCTCATAATTTTGGAGTTCCAGACCATAGCTGATTGGCCCTACTGCTTTAGGTGTATGGTGAGGTAGCAGATCATGGAAAAAGAGATTCGCCCACGGTAGTACTAATTTTTCTGTTGCTGTGATGAACCATGATGACTAATGCAACTTCTAGAAAAAGGGCTTTGTTTGACATCTGGTCCCAGAAGAACAAAAGTCCATCGTGGTAGGGAAGTGTGGCAGCAAGCAGCAGCATAGCCCATGGAGTGGAAGCTGAGGACTCACATCTTGAACCAAAAGTGCCAATCAGAGAGGGCACACTGGATGGTGGAGCCATTCTTTTTACTCTCAAATCACACCTCAAAGTGATGTAATTCCTCCAATAAGGTCACACCTTCTTAACCGCCTAAACAGTACCATCAACCGGGGACCAAATGTTCAAATGGCAGAGACTAGGATCATGTTATCTTATCCAGAGCACCACCGCATCCTCCATGATGGAAAGCCATTCACGTTATGGCCAACACCTGGAGAGAGAGGGGGTTGGGGACAGGATACTACAACTTCCTCCTCTGTTGGCATTCTCCCAAGATTTAAACCTCCCCTCACAGCCCACACCTTAAAAGCTCCCATTCTCAACAGTACCATGCTGGGGACTAAGCCTTTAGCACACGGGCCTTAGGGCAGCCTTCTGGATTTAAACTATCACAGCAACCATTTACGAGTCAAGGAGAAAGACAGACACAAAACACGCTGCTGTTATTTGGGTGTGAGACTTCTAGCTTCTAGAACTAGGAGAAAACCAAGTTCCACTAAGCTACTGTGTGCAAGACACTTGGTTAGACAGTCCTTGACGAAGCAATAGACTGCCTCACTCACGGCCACTTTTGAGCACGGTGTTTCCAGGAGGCCTTCTGGATCCTCATTTTATGAGATTTTGCCTGCAGCCAACTCATGACTCACTCTTACAGTTTTTGCACATTTCTCTTATTCTGTCCTCCCCGGAGAAAAAGAAACCTTTCCATCGGAACACACCAGACCTCTAGACACAGAGCTCCTAGTTGCCTATGTCAACCTAACAGAATTTAATGAAATGATAGATGGGTTTTCCTGTTTGTTCTAGTTATATCTGATGTATGCTACGCGACAGTCTGTTGTGACTAGAGGTGGCTACCTTAATGGTCACAGCAAGTGCAGAGCATCCCCATCTTATCTGCCAGAAGGTTCTAGTAGACAGCACTGCACAGGTGGAGAAGAAAGCATAAAATCCCCATAAAGCCCTTAAAGTCCAATCATGGTTGATTGTTAGGGTCTACATTTGTAAGCAGCATAAAGCCATTTTAGGTGGCATAATAAGAAAGGAAGTCAGAGAAGAAGGGGGTAGTGAGCCCTGTTGGTATATCCTACAGGGTCTGCGGGACTGGTCAGAGCTTCCAGAGCTTCAGCAAGGTGGTAGTGAGCCCTGTTGGTATATCCTACAGGGTCTGCGGGACTGGTCAGAGCTTCCAGAGCTTCAGCAGAAGCTCTCTGGGGACATTTCTCTTTGGACCTGCCAATGGTATGTACTTTAATTTATTATTATTATTTTTAAAGACATGGTCTCACTTTGTAGCTATGGCCAGCCTGGCACTTGCCGTGCAGAGACCTGGTTAGTCCTAAACTCACAGTGATCCTCCTGTCTCTGCCTCCCGAATGTAAGAGTAAATGGATAGCCCGTGACTTTTATATTTAAATTTTAAACTGAAGAATGAGAACCCAACGTGACTGACCCATGATGAACTGCCTGGCCGTATGGGAAGGAAGGAAAGGTGGCAGTTAGAGTCTCAGGGACAAACCGCCAGAGGTTTGCCTTCACAGAATCTTCCCAATGAAGAGTGACCGTGAGTGGTCTACCTCTACAAGTTCCTCTGTTATGGCTAACGATGATGTTGCTTTGGTTGGCCCAGAGTGTTCCATTGAACAATAACCACTGAACATGTTTTTATCTTTACTTTTAGAGTGGCACAGCCTGCAAGTGCCTTTCTCTTTACTCGCTAAAAAAGTTGTTCCTAAAGACTTCTTGGGTGTACAGATGCTGGTTCTAGACTCTGGCAGATGGTAGAAAAAAAGATCTACTCTGTTTACAGTACCCAGCCCCATAATCAAGTCTGCCCTTCCAAAAGAGCAACCTGAGAACTGAAGACAGTGGGGTTCTCTAGATTCTAGATCCTTACTTTAGTCTTCTTAATACTTTCAGAAGATAATTTTTCTGCATTAGCATTAAAGAGGACAAAACAAAACCAATAGCTTTCAAATTTGAGGCCCCCCTTCAAACCAGCCATCTTATTTTCTGTAACAAGCTCTTACTGCCAAGATAAAATATGAACGTGTCTTCTCATAGCCCCAAATATTATGTTACGGAGACAAATCCTGTAATTTTCCACTTTCATGAACAGTTCATCTAAAAGGAGTTTTCCAATTTCAATCTCGCACATTCTTTTTGAGTCAGTGTATATACACCTCAATCATCCCCTAACCCCAAGCTCTGGTGACTGAAGGTAAATGCCACACAAAGACCTGAAATCCCTTTCAAATCCTCCATCTCCCACAAAGAGGCCATTTTATCTCAGGAAACTCAGTTTCAATTAAAGTTTCTTCTATGTTAAAATTTAAAAAGTTTCACAAATGAATAATTACAATGATCACTTTCATGGCTAAAAACATAAGTTACCAATAGTCAGGAAACAAAGGGCAGAGTACATGGAGGGCATAAGAGTCTCAAATGAATCTCTTGGGCAACAGAAGAGTGCAGGTTTTAATTTGGCATTGAGTCCCACCCAGGTCTTCAGCGATAGCATGCATCCACCAAATTTCCGAAGGAGATGCAATGCAATGCGGGTTTAGCATGCCAGCTGAGCCCTGAGTGAGGCTAACAGCATGTTCCCACCAGGTAGAGGGAACTGCAGCCACAGCATTGCCCCCTGGTCATCTCTAATTGCACTGACAAAGAGGTAAATGTTGCTTCAAAGAGAATCCAGTTCTTTAGTTATCTGCACAGTGCTTCAGAACCATTCCGTGATGCTAGGGCTATTTGAAGGCTGAACTTAAAAGCAGCGCCATATTTAAAACTTGAGTTATTCCAAGAAAGCTTACGGTATGTGAGGCACTCAAAGAAAAGAAATCGGCCAATCATTTTCTCTCATTGAGATTCCCTTTTCACTGGTTTAACCACCTGTATTTATTCTTGCATTTTTATCTCTTCAGTTCCATTCTTTTTTTGTGTCCTGTAAGAGTATTTATTTCTGCAGCTGAATTATGTCCTCTTGATTGCTTGGGAAGAGCGGCTTGCCTGTTATCTTGCATGGATGGGAAAGTGCTCCCTTTTGAGTGGTTTCTGGCCGTGAGTATTAATGCAGCCATCACAGGGATGGCATTATCATCCACTGAAGCCACTTCAAGTTCATTTGCATCGTACAATATGTATTTCTGTATTTGTATGGATTTTAAGACAAGCCGAAACTCATTAAAATTCAAACTGTACGTCATGCTTAAAACTTCAGAAAATTCATTTACTGTCTCAAGTGTGCTGTGGTGTCTTACCTGGAATGCATTGTCTGTGTTTTTGGAACTGGTGAGTAGCCTGACTGATGAAGTCAAAGGGGTTAAAATAAAATCTCTAATTACAAATAACAAATCAAAAATGTGACATTCGTATTTGTAGCGAGCAGATTTGTGCTTACAGATGCACAGTTAGGACTTTGGGTAACTGAGTAGTTATGTGTTTGGGAATATTGATAACAAAGGATGGAGCCATTTGTCGGGGGGAGGGAGAAGAAAGAGAGGGAGCGGAAGAGAGAATGAAAGGAGAGGGAGAAAGAAGTATGGACACGCTCTTGATGGTGTGTGTGCATGCCTATGGAGGCCAGAGGCTCATGGACACGCTCTTGATGGTGTGTGTGCATGCCTATGGA
>NC_022018.1:1185129-1216548 GCF_000317375.1 Microtus ochrogaster | reverse complement strand
TCTTGATGGTGTGTGTGCATGCCTATGGAGGCCAGAGGCTCATGGACACGCTCTTGATGGTGTGTGTGCATGCCTATGGAGGCCAGAGGCTCATGTCAGACCCCTTTACTCTCTGTCTGTTGTAGTTTCCTTTCCTGTTCCAATGAAACAATGCCCTAGAAAAGGCAAGATAGAGAAAGTGATTATTTTATTTAGTTTATTTTAGGGGTTTGTTCCAAGTTCAGTCCATCTTTATAGAAAAATCGAGGTGGCAGGGACTTGAGGCGGCTGGTCACATCTGCAGTCAAGAGCAGAGTGAATGGACTCACATATGCCTGTGCTCAGGTGACTCTCTCCTTTTTATTCAGTACTATGCCCAGCCTTGGAAACAATGCCCATATTCAGAGTGAGTTTTCTCACCTTAATTAACCCACTTAAGAAAATGTCTTATGCGCATGCCCACAGACCCACACTATTCAGACAGTTCCTCGCTGTCACTAGAGTCTAGATTCTACCAAGTTGGCTATTGAAACTTACCATCATGGGCCTAGAGAGGTGCCTCAGCAGTTAAGTGCTTTTATTGCTCTTCCAGAGGACCTGGGTTCAAGTCCTAGCACCCACATGGTTGCTCATAATCACATGTAACTATAGTTCCAGGGAATATGCTGCCCCTTTCTGTCTTTTTTGGGTACCAGACACATGTGTGGTTCAGAAGCATATGCATATGCAAAAACACACATACACATAAAATCATAAAATATCTTTTTAAATAAAAGAAAGTCACCCCCATGTAATCTTAATGTTTTTGAATAAAACAAGATGTCTCATTGAACCTGGGACTCACTAACTGACTAGGCAACCAGCTAAGGAGCCCCAGGGATCTACTGTCTCTATCCATTCTATGAGGTTAACATAGTTCCAGGTCAACTTTTTCTTAAAACATATTTTTTATTGAATCTTTGGGAATTTCACATCATGCGCCCCAATTCTGCTCACCTCCCAGTCCCTCATATCTTCCCCCCTAAGTATGCACCCAAATGAAAATTTTAAAAATCAAAACAAAATAAGCAAGCAAACAAACACAAAGAGGAAAACAAACAAAAGAACAAAAGCAAAACAACAGCAACAACAAAGACCTCTTCACTCCTCCATCTTTCTGGCTCTCCAACACCTCTTTATTTGTCCTGGTGGCATTGGAAGCCTCGTACCTCAGGGCTTGGGGGCAGGTCCTGGGGCTTCTGTAAAAATCACTACCCACCCAGCAACCTCCCCAGCCCTTCCTTTCTGTTTTAAAAATTGGATATTTTGGTATGACCAGTTAGCATCTAATTCACTCAACATTAAAAACAAAAACAAAATACAAGCAGTAAGATACCCATACCTGTAGCGATTAGCAGGTTCAGATATTGCAGACATGGTATGGGAATAAATTTGCCAACACTTTAACTGACTTCCTCCACACCTTCATTTCTAAAAATTCAAACTTGACTTCCTTCTTTTTTCTCTCCTGTCTTCTACCATGGGATAATGCTACAGAAAGACATTCACTAGATGCCAACCAGATGGCAGCATCATATCTTGGCCTGCCAGCCTTTAGAGCTGCGATTAAATCCATTTCTCTTCTCTATATCACCTAATATTTAGCATTCCTTTCTCATATCCTCTTTCACAAAGTGACAAAAACATGGCAGGAGGCCAGAGATCAAAAGACCTGGTGTGTCCCCAGGTAGCAGTAGAAGAGGACAAGGTTTGGAACAGAGCTCAGTGAGGACCACAGACTGAGAAATGAAGAGGAAGGGCAGAGAGGGAAGGAGCTGAGGGCAGCAGCAGAGTGAACAGGTGCCCAGAGGAGGAGAAAGGAGAGGAAGGTGTTGAAAGGGTGCTCAAGAAAGCCTGGCAATGGTAAGGCTATTTCAGGAATGTTTAGCTGATAATTGGCCAATGATGTGGAAGACAGGGCCAGTTATGCAAATCAAGCCTGGGAATTTAAAGAAGCTTTGCACCAGTCACTGAGGCTTAGGGACTTAGAATCTCTGACCTCAAGGACAACGAGGGAACAGTCCTCATTTCTGAACCGTGGCCGTAGGCGTTGAACAATTGCAGAAGGTGATGAGAAAAGATGGGTGGAGGGTGGCGTGGACCGTGTTCAGTTCTCTTCTCACATGTTTTATACTAAATTGAATTGAATTAAATGGAATGTATTAATGAGAAAATAATAGAACTGATTTGTCCAGAGAAGTCATTCTCACCAGTGCAGTCAAACATTGGATAAAACATTAGACTATGGCCTGAACCAGCTGGAATTTCAGAAGAAAAAGCCAACATGTTGTCCGAAAGCAACATGTAATTTTTTTTTCCTGAGAAACAGACTTTTGGTAAAATTCCTTTTAATTGGAACCTTCCCCTACCCTTTGTTCCATTCTAGGACTTTAAACCAAGAGGTATATGGACACCATGCTTGGTTATGGGACAATGAACAGGAAGGGCTAGTCAGTGGTCTATGTTGTCATGGCAGACATATGCTCAATTCTAGGGGGGACATGCTCAATTATGGACCTCTGTCCATCTGTAAAAACAAATAAGATTAACTATAAAAATCACATATGTGTGTATATATATATGTATAAATGTTTGCATATTGATCTGTGTGATTAGATAGTATATAATGGGAGCCATAAATAAATACATATCTATTTATGTATTTCTATTATTTATTACATATAAATAATAGAAGCGACTGTGTAACAGACATGTTTAGACAACCCCTAATTTAGGAGATGATTTTAATAGTTTTTCACGGAAGCATCTATTGATGACACAAACTTTTGCCTCTTCCCTTGTGAAGTTGCTGTTTCACAGGAATGGTTCGAACATAGCAATAGCAAGCTAGAGAGATCAAAAATAGGGCTTGGGAGATGCTTCATTGGGTTAAGTGCTTAGTACGCAAGCTTTGGGAACCCTAGTTCAGATCCCCTAAACACACACAAAACTGAAAGGGCATGGTGGCCCACCTGTAATCCCAGCAAAAAGGAAGCAGAAACAAGGAGATCTCTAAATAAGATGGCTAGATAGGCTAGACAAAATAGCAAGCTCTGAGTTAAGTCAGAAACTAATTCAATATATAAAAGAAGACACCATGTCAACTTCTGGCATCCAACACATGCATGTTCATGCATGTGTCCACATACATGCAAACATGTACAGATGCACATATACTGCACAGATACATATGCAAAACCAGACAGAAACACCTAGGACCATTTGTATATCAGGTAAGGCTCATCCTGGAAACCCAAGCTGCAGACATCTTGTTAGAAGTGTCTGAGTGAGAGATCCATTCTCTTCTGTGGCTACTGATCAAGGGAAGTTTATTTCCATTTTGTTCTTGAGTTAAAAGAAAAAAAAAGCAAAGAAAATCACAAAGTTGTGATTTAAGTATGATTCATATGGACTTTTTCCATAATTGAGAGCCTAAAATAGTTATTCACTAATTAATTGAATTATGAACTGTGTAACTACTTCCAATGGTAAATACCCCACTGAAGTTGTAACTGTTTATCTTGAAAGCAGAGCTGCTTACATGGGTCACTTTTGTACCCACTTTCCTCCACATCTTCTTAAAGTTCTAAAATACCTTGAATTATTTACATATTTACTCAGGACTGCGAGGGGCACACCCACACACTGAGACAATGGGGATGTTCTATCGGGAACTCACCAAGGCCAGCTGGCCTGGGTCTGAAAAAGCATGGGATAAAACAGGACTCGCTGAACATAGCGGACAATGAGGACTACTGAGAACTCAAAAACAATGGCAATGGGTTTTTGATCCTACTGCACGTACTAACCTTGTGGGAGCCTAGGCAGTTTGGATGCTCACCTTACTAGACCTGGATGGAGGTGGGGTTCCTTGGACTTCCCACAGGGCAGGGAAGTCCTGATTGCTCTTTGGGCTGACGAGGAGGGGGGACTTAATTGGGGGAGGGGGAGGGAAGGGAGGAGGTGGCGGGGAGGAGGCAGAAATCTTTGATAAATAAATAAATAATAAAAAAAATCTTTAAAATGTATGTTTTAAGACTGAGGTTTAAAAGTAGACCACTCGTATGTAGCTGAGAACTCTCCCTGTATTAGGAAAACCCGTTGTGTCTACTTGGCACATGGGTACTACCAGCATGTCATCTGTTCACAGGTCATGTTGTTTACATAGGAACATGCCTTGTTCATTCATGTAGGTAAGAAACTGAGCGCATCTGCCTTTGTAGTTCACACTTTCTCTGGGTTGACCACTCTTAGGACCAGATTCTAGAATATCAGCTGCTCTTACCATGATGGAGCTCTGTTGAAAGCCTTCTATGACCTCTTTTCCCAAAACGTACAACATCTCTGGATTATTAAACAAAACAATAAGACCACTACAATTTTCATCGCTAGACCAGTCTGTGGATGCTATTTGTTTTTCCTGCTGGACAGTCAGCTAATTTTACTTTCTTGAATCTAACCCTTGTCTTTGGATGACTGTGTTCATGTGACCATGGCTTAAGAGGATGTCTTAGTTGCTTTTGAATAGCTCAATTCAAAATACCTGAGAATAACAAAAGAGGAAGAGTGATTTATTTCGCATCTTGGTTTCAGCCCAGCATAGCAGGGAAGGCATGGCAGAGTGGCTCTGTCTGTGAACACAGAGGGATTGTGTGACAGAAGCTGTTCACTTCCCATTGAGCCAGGGGGCAGAGGACAGGGAAGTGGAGGTGCTATGCTGGCTTTATCCTTTTGCCACCTTTATTACTTCTGGGCTCATAACGCACAGGATGGTGCCACCTATGTTCAGGATTGATCTCTCTGCTCAGCTATTCTTTCTGCTAACACAGATGCACCCAGAGATGTACCTTACCATATTCTCTGTATTTTAAATCTAGCCAAGCCAACAATGAAAATCAGAAATCACAGAAGACTGATTCATACCTCAGTCCTGGTAACTTGCCCTTTATTCTACATCATCAGAGCAATAGGGACCAAGCACAATGTTCATGACAAACACAAGGCATCATACTCATCATGGAGATTGTATCCTTTATTGATGCAGTTATATCTGTTTAAATACATGTGTTACAGCCTAGTCTTCCGTAATGAACTGCTTACCACCTCCAGCCAGCCATTCACTAGCTTGCTCACAACTGGTCTGCCTGACGACCTTCCACCCCATTCTCCTGTGCATTCCAAATTCTCAACCTGATGATATGGTGCTGATTTAGAAGTCCTTCAAAGTGACTGATTTTCTGGCTAATACACACACAGCCCCAGCTCTCACGTTTTCTTATTTGAAGTCATAAACAGTAGTTTCCAAATGACTACCTCAATTATTTTAAAGTATGACCATGGCTGTGTCAACTTCAGGGAGGCCCTTCCTATGGGGAAAAAGTAGATCCTCTTCGATCCTCCATCTGAAATCTGCAATGAATCTAAGTGACCTTGATGTGAAACTCTTTTTCTTTTTTTAAATATTTATTTATTTATTATGGATACAATATTCTGTTTGCATATATGCCTACAGGCTAGAAGAGGGCACCAGACCCCATTACAGATGGTTGTGAGCCACCATGTCGTTGCTGGGAATCGAACTCAGGTCCTTTGGAAGAACACGCAATGCTCTTAATCGCTGTGCAATCTCTCCAGCCCCCTGAAACTCTTTTTCTTACCATGGAGAAATCATCCTAATTTTAATTTGTTTAGCTTTTTCTTAGGTCAGTAGTTCTCAACCTTCCTAGTGCTATGACCTTTTAATACTGCTGTGGTGATCCCTAACCATAAAATTATTTTCATTACTACTTCACAACTTTAATTTTGCCACTGTTATGAATTGTAATATAAATATCTGATATACAGGATATCTGATCTGCGACCCCTGTGAAAGGGTTGTTAGATCGCTAAGGGGTTGTGACCCACACGTTGAGAGCCACTGTCTTAGATGATAGAAGATGGCACGTGACAACCCTCCTGGACAGTTTTCATGTCCTTTCTATATCTAATCCTGCAACACTCATTGTTTATTATATCCCACTTCTCTTAAGCTGCCTTCAAGTTCCACCCCACACCCAGTTCATAGATGTGTGCACTGCTCAACAACCCTGCAATACACAGTATGCAAACCGATACTTGTTAAACTCCCACAAACCGGGTACCATTGTGAATATCTGTATTAATTCTTCAATCTCTGCAACCCTGAAGCATGATTGATAAAAACTCAAAGAGCAATATTGGGGTTCATCTTGAAAATCCAAAAAGCAAAGCAGCCAGCCACTGGTTCTTACCTCAGTCTGAAATGGTGATCCTGCCTCCAGAAATCTCAGAATGAGACTGTGCCTGTAAACTATCTCCTCCCGTTTTATAATCCTCTCTAGAGCTAGGATTAAAGTCATGTACCACCGGGATTAAAAAGTATGTACTGCCTGGTTTCTATGGCAACTAGTGTGGCTACTGGGACTAAAGGTGTGTGTTACCACTGCCTGATCTGTAAGACTGACCAGTGGGGCTGTTTAACTCTCTGATCTTCAGGCAAGCTTTATTTATTAAAATATAAATGAAAAATCATTACACAACTCTGTGATTTAAATATTAGGGAGTTGAAGCTCAGAGCCACTAAGCCCCCTTTACAGCTACAGAAGACATCTAGGGAACAAACTAAGAGCTGCCTACTTCTCAAACCATAAGGATATACTGTTTCCTCACATAGTTCCAAACAGACCCTTTAAACCTAGAAACTTAATATTTTTCAGTCAAAAGAACATATGTTGTGAAACACACCCAAAGTAAACGGCTGATCTAGTCCCAAATTCAAACAATGATTTCTCATGCCTGCTTTTCCAGCTTGGATCTATTAATTTCTTATTTTTCCTTATTATAAGAAGTGCTATTTCTGTTTAAGTGCTGCTGATTTGGAAGTCATTCTTATGACTAAATATTTGTTCGCCTGTAAGAGCCCAGGCCAGGGCTCTGCTGCCAGTAGGTGCTCAGATTAATGGATGGCTGTGTAGGTCTATGTGGGAGTCTTGCACTAGGTTCTGCCCAGCTCCTGGAAAGCAGCACAAAGGATGCGGAAAGATGAACCGATGTTCATCACCCCACTACGGCGATGGGTTTCCGGACTGCACTGTCAGCTGAAGCATCCCAAAAGCATCCCAAAGGCTCAGTTGCACCAGTAAGAATATCACTCGCGTTTTTCCCTCTCTTCGGAAACAGTGAGGGATGTTGTGAAAATGAGACGCCACAGCCATTTTGAAGACTAATATCAAATATCAGAGAAAATTTGCTTTCCTGATGAGCATTGGAGAAAGCTAAATATTTTTAATTGACACGTTTCCTATTATTGCATATATTCTCTGTATGATGAGTAATAAGCTACATCAGATTTTTTTCCCAAACTGTCAGAACGAGAGATGAAGCAGAAGTAGCTCTCCAGAGAAGCTGTTGTGAACTGGAGCAGTAGAAAATGACAGTAAGCAGCCATACGTTCATTTACTACCGAGTCATCCCTGAAAATCATGAAGAAACGAAAGCTGTTTTCTTCCAAAATACATGGTGGGGGTATTTCTAGAAGAGAAGGAGGAGGACAAAGATTTCAACTTACTTCACAAAGAAAAGAAAAGGTCACATGCTCATGTGTGCGCTCAGAAACGTTCCTTTGATAGAGTCTGTCCGCCTTGGGACTTAGGAGACCGTGCCTACATTCTGAGCGGGCAGCACTGGACCTCTCTGGAAACCTCAGCCGAGTTCTAGGATGCCAGAGCACTTGCCTGCAATATCAAATTCTGCATTGTCTTAAAAAAGACGTGTAAAGGAATGGCCCATGTTATCACCCTGCTCAGGCTGGGCTAGATGTACTAATAATTTGTAGAGAACATCCTAGTAAGCTCACCCAAAGGCCCTGACTCTGCACAGGTCTGGGTCTTCCCATCTGCAGGAGAAGATGAAGACTCTTTTCTCAGGGCTGATCTTGACTCTAGTATGTCACATTTTCCTTGGTGAATTCTCTTATAAAATGAGCATCTTTAATGGGAAAGCCCTTTGTGTCTCATCCCAGGCTTTTGATGAGCATTTCTTTATCTCTATCTTTTTTAAAAACTCCTTTTTATTTCAAACATCCTCTCTATCAAACTCCTTTGGTAATTAAAAAACTTTATGAACTGGGGATGTTTTGGAACATGAAAGAAGAGTTTGTTTTATTAGTATATTTCTTTACACAGTGGACATGCATCATAGCTTACCAGCTTCTCATCCCAGAGAAAGAGCTTTGAGAAGAAGCAACCAAAAAGGTGTTAGGGAGATCGGTGTTGCCTGGAATGATTGGTCTCTGTGTTTGCTACTTAAAAAAATATAGAAATTGGGTAGCTCACATGAACGAAAACTTACAGAATATATATGCCAAAGGTATTGATGCACATTTATAAAAACCATTATCCTAAAATGAGAGTTGAAAGGCCATTTCTCATTACCAGTAGCTAGAGCCCTATCGGCAGCCTGGTTGGTAGTGAGAGAGCATAAGGCAGCCCTACCATGGGAAAGAAAGCCCAGTTCTTTAGTGTTGACTCTCCCAGGAAACCCTCAAGGAGCTGCTGACATTCCTCTCCAAGGAATCAATGAATCCGTTTCTATCTGTCTGCTCCCTTGACCTTACTTTGTTTTGAATCAGAGAAGAAGGGAATTAACTGTAGGGAAGGGGAGCGTGAGGAGAGCCTGCAGAATCTTGAAGGAGATGCTGTGCTGGGGATCTACGTGCGAAACCACCACTTGCTGATAGACACCCCGGATTTATTACTTGTTTGTTATATTATTATTTGTGCCTGTTTCTCATTTCAGATTCTCACCCTGTTGTAATAAGTAACTGTCTTCCCAGCCATCATTCCATATTGACAAGCAAATGTCACCCATGTTTGATTGACATCTATTGCTCCTGAATGCAGAAGTATGATTTAGGAATCAATTCTACTTATTTATTTAAAACTATTCTTATGTGTCAAATGTATTTGTTGGTCGTATAACCCTCCTAATACCCACTCTGGGGGGTCTTCTATTGATATTCTAAATTCAGATGGTTTCTTCATCCAGAGCTTTCACTGTTAGGGGTGATAGCTTTTCTTTGTCATAATTTTCTACTTCCCCTCCCCCAATTCACATCTGGGGAATGGCTATTGCACCTACAGAACTCTCTCTGTGTCTTCTGAAACCTGGCACTTTTGCAAATGCCATTTGCTTTATTGTAAGACCTTCATAGGCATATGGAAAGTGATTATTTCTCCTGCATATTGCATCTTTAGGCAAATGCAACTTCAAGTTCAATGATGGTTTGACGGAATATTCTGAAGGGCAGCTGCGATTGGAAGCCGTAAGTTAAAACGCTCATTGTTTGGCACCATTGTGTGGCACGCATAAGAAAAACCAGCCCTCCTCCTTTGGGGCAGTGGACATGTTCATTTAAATCAGGAAATGTCCCTTGGTTTTTAAATACATTCTTTACTGTTCTAGAGGTAACATCTTATTTCATTTAGGAGGCTGTGGAAGCAAATGCTAAGCTTAAAAAAAAAACCGCACATCTACTGTCTGGAAAAATTGGAAAGGGCCCTCCTTATGTTAAAAGTGGCATTTGAAAAACACCTGAAGCACTGATTGTGGGTGAGCCAGGAGAGAAATATTGTCACCAAACCTCCCGCCTTTCAACCTTCACTTCCATCTCCAAACAGGGCTGCTGGCTCTTGGGAAATAGATTTAGGTGTGACCCTTGAGTCCTGAGAGCTGTTGCACAGCTGTCTCACTCCCTTAGTTATGTCCAGCTAGGGCGCTGCCATCACCTGGGTTAAATGAGGGAGTATTCAGTATTTCACTGTTCATCCCTTGAAGAGAGGGAAAAAAAAAAGAGAGAGAGAGAGAGAGGCCGAAAAAAAAAATCCCACATTGTCAGAGTAATGCCAAACTCTGTGTGAGTGGGATGAGCAGAGCAGATGCTGCAGAGAGATGCCAAAGCGGCTCCCCTTCCTCTGTGCCTTGGGTTCCTATAAATTGCTCCGGCGCGCGTTTGTCAGCCTCCTCTTCTCCTGGCAGGTGGTACCCAGGCAGAATTCTGCGTTCAGCCTCTCTCGTTGGGCTCTCGCTGCTGCTGGCTAGCTCCTATCTCCAACCCTAAGCTTCTCTGAGCCGCTGATCCAGCACACCGGCACCGCTTCGCACATCTCGGGGGCGCCCGACCTGAGCTCCCTCAGCCCACTAGGGGCTTTGGGGTTGCACTTCTATTAGAGTTGTGGTGGCTGCAAAAGAGGAAGAAAAAAAGAAAGAAAAGAGGCAAGGGACAAACCCAGCCAGAGAAAGAAAAGAAACAAGGTCCAGGAAAAAAAGGCAACTTCAGACGGAAAGTTGGTGAGAACTGGCGCAGTCTGCAAAAAAGGAAAAGTCGATCACCGGCAACAGCACCATAAAAGTGTGAGACGCCCGGGGCGAGCTCAGGAGGCAGCGGCTGGCTCTGCCCTCCGGGTGGGGTGGCCGTGCGGGCACCCGCCTCAGCCACAGGTGCTAAGGGGCTGGCTGGAGGCGAGAGGGAGCCCTGAGCACCCCTCCCCCAGTCCTCACCCCCCGCTCGGGACTTCAGATCAAGTCACTTGGCGCCCCAGCTCCCTCCCCAGCCGCAGCCTCAGCGGGGGGAGCAAGAGCCGGAGAAGAGCGACCGGCGCGCGCCCGCCCAGGGGAGTTGGGGTTCGAAGGGGGATTGTTTTCGGCTCTGAGGAGGTCCCCGCCCAACCTTCAAAATTTTGTCCAAAAGCAGACAAGAGGATCGGCCCGCGCTGAGCCGGCTCGTGGGCAGCAGGAGGCGCCTAATCGCCGCCGGGGCGCTGGGGGTGGTGATGGTGCTTCTGCTGGTCATCCTCATCCCGGTGCTGGTGAGCTCGGCCGGCACGTCGGCGCACTACGAGATGCTGGGCACCTGCCGCATGGTCTGCGACCCCTACGGGGGCACCAAGGCTCCCAGCACCGCCGCCACTCCGGACCGCGGCCTCATGCAGTCCCTCCCCACCTTCATCCAGGGTCCCAAAGGCGAGGCCGGTAGGCCGGGGAAGGCAGGCCCGCGTGGGCCCCCAGGAGAGCCCGGACCACCGGGCCCTGTGGGCCCCCCGGGCGAGAAGGGCGAACCTGGCCGCCAAGGCCTGCCTGGCCCGCCTGGAGCGCCTGGCCTGAACGCGGCTGGGGCTATCAGCGCGGCCACCTACAGCACGGTGCCCAAGATCGCCTTTTACGCTGGCCTCAAAAGGCAACACGAAGGCTACGAGGTGCTCAAGTTCGACGACGTGGTCACAAACCTCGGAAACCACTATGATCCCACTACGGGCAAGTTCACCTGCTCTATCCCGGGTATCTACTTCTTCACCTACCACGTCCTGATGCGCGGAGGGGACGGCACCAGCATGTGGGCTGATCTCTGCAAAAACAACCAGGTGAGCGCGAGCAGGCAGTGGGGAGGGCTGGGAGCGAGTGCGGGGAAGGTGCGAGCAAGAGGGAGGAGACCCCGGAAATGGGGGTGGGAGGCCGCTGAGGAAGGGCGCGGCAACCCGGCTCCCGGGAGCGAGGGCAAGGGGGACTCTGTGACAAGCTGGAGAGGTGGGGGTCGTACTCGAAGGAGCCCGAGGAGGGTGGTTCTAGGGTGTCAGATCAGTGCTCGGTGCGCGAAATTGTGAGCACGACCCTCGAAGGGTGAGAAACTGGGAACTTGTCTCTGGGACAGCTAAGGGGAGTCCTGGAGCTGGGCAAAATTCCTGGCCGGTGAAATCCTCAGGGGCTTAGAGTGGCTTAGAGTCGTTTACAGCTTTCCCTGAGAATGTTGAAGGCTTTCGGAACCCGAAATGGGCGTGTCTGGGCTTCAGAGCCAGGGGAGATAGACCGAGACCCCAGGGAGAAAGGAAGGACCCTTAGAGTGAGTCTGAGATAGCACTCCGGGGCTCAGACAGCACTTTGCCGAGCGCGCACAAAGGTTTGGTCCTCCGGAGCTCTTAGGCAGTGAAACTCAAGAGTCACTTTACACTCCAGTTAGTTTTCCAAGGAATAACTGTTGGGAAAAGGAAAAGTTGGGTTTACGCGGTAGAAGTACAGCAGCTCACACCCAGACACGAAAACCCCACTCCACTGTTTGGAGTAGGAAAATACACAGGGAGGTGGTTGGGAAGGTGGCGGGGTGCAACCTTTTCACTACCCTGGAGCCCCCGGGATACTCTGGTAGACGCTTTTCTAACCCTAACCTTCTTGATCACAGCCGCCTTGCCTTGGCTGTCAAATAGCATCAGATGAGCCCCAACCCGGAGCTGCTCCTCAGAGCTGGTGGGTGGTGCCACAGAGGCCACTGGTCTGCAGTACCGGCCAAGGATACTCTGCCTTTGCTAGAGTCAAAGGCAAGTCAGTGCAAAACGGAAGCATTCTTGATCTTTTAGCCACAGGAGGAAGATACATTTCCATCTAAAAGTGTAATCGGATTTTCTGCACAGTCCAACTCGCTGACACCAGGGTGAGGCCTTGGCACTTGAGTAAGCCTGCTGTGTGAATGTAGTTCCTGAGCCCTTAAACTTTGCTTCCCGACTGAGAGGAAGAAAGACCCCACCTAGCCCTCAAGGTGCCTCATTTCAGGCAGTAATTTTAACTTAACAAGAACTGGAGTGCTGCAGGTCTTGGGTCCCCCGGAAACCCGGATTTTAGCTAAATCCCAGTCTTCTCCTGAGCACCTTGAGGATCGCTTTGTTTTGTTTGTTTGTTTGTTCATTTTATCCCCTCTCAAGACCCAATTTAGTGCCAGAAAATTTTCAAAAGTAAAAGATGAATGTCCTAAATGTACGATACACTTTTTAAAAGTCCCTTGCTTCCTCTTTCCTGCAAACCCCTTAAAGAACCCCCAAGATACTAGGAACAACAGCAACAAAAGGAAACATGGCCACCAGGAGGCACTGACAGGGTTGTTCCTTACAGCTATTATGCATGAGAATAACACTAAGATAAATAAAAACTGTTCCTGGAACAGTGAGCTCGGGAGTTGCAGGTATGTGGTTACAAAGATCACTATACCAAAATAGAAGTGTTGTATCTGGCTGACTAAAGGGCTTGCGAATGCCAACCCTCCTCACCCTCCAGCAGGTAGCCATAGGGTCCATTTTTTTTTATTTATAAATTGACTCTGTCTGACTTAAAAGTTGGGTCCATAAAACACTACTCTATTGGGGAGATATTTTTAGAGTCACCCACTGAAATGTAGTAGAATCCCTGTTTGGTCAACAAATATAGAAACGGTAATTTTTGAAATATCTGGAGATTGCAAAGGCAGGAAGTCCTAGGAAGAAGCACAGTGGAGTTAGTTGAGACCCTGGTGCTTAGAGGGTAGAGTCTGGCATACATCCATGAAGCAAAGGATAGCGCTCTGTATACGGATTCTCAAGTGAAAACATACACGTTTTGTTCTCTAAACCACTGGGGCGTGAGCTGCTGTCTGTGGCCCCCGAGCATACAGACTCTCTTGGGATCGGGGAAGCAAGGGGGTTGAGCACCTCTAATGCCCTTCATTGGCTGCTTATCCAGTTGCTGCTACTTCCAAAAGTGGGTACCAGGTACTTCAGAAAAGCATATGACTAGTGGCAAACAGCATCCTTCTTAGGTCAGTGTGAGCCGTCTTAGAAAAAGGTTATTGTAATATTAGAACCAAGGAATTTTGTCTTTAGAATAAAACTGCTTTGTAAAGTCTGGGCTGCAGCCAGGGCCAAGTGGGAAATCTTGTAAAATCTCCTTTTTATTAATTTTAAATAAATGTTTTATTCTTGATTTTCAATTATAGTCTGTATGGTTGTTTCTTACAACGACAGTTCCCCCGTCTGAGCTGAACTCATTTGTTTTGATAAAAACAGAAACTTAGAGCTCCATGTCAGAGAGTGTTCTGTGGATTGAGTGGGTTGTGAGAAGCACAGAGAGGCAGCACCACGGGAAGAATGCGGTTTTTCACTGTAGGAGGGGGCAGTGTCTGGATCGTAGCCATATGAAGGCCGTCTTATTTATGCTTCGTGCTGAATGTAGGGTCACAGATGGAAACATCAAAGGTCAATACATTAACCTGATGTGCCACTTAACCTTTTGCTTATGGTTCCACGGGAGTGCAATGAAAATGAAATCACCAGAACATCCGTTGCAATTAATTAAATTAGCAAATGTTACTGTAAATATTTTGTATAATGATAATCCCTCCAGAATAAGACAATGCTAAAACTATACAGTCTATTAGATTCTCACAAGCCTATCACTCCCTATAAAGGATCATAGTTTTCATATTCCCCATGAAACCATTAGCTTACACTTAATGGTATCAATTGTTCAGAGGCCATCACATTGCCTATTAAAGGTAAAAAAAAATGGAGCTTAAATAGCTTTATATAGATACAGGAAGAATTCTTAATGCTTGCATTCTTGTAGTTAAAGACCTGGAAAAAATAGTTTCTGAGTATAGTTACTATCATGTCATTATCGTAAGCCACCATAATAAAAACTAAATTGGCAGAAGATTAGTCATATAAAATAATTAGAGATACGCCTTTCACTCACAAGAATTTATTAGTTATGGTAACAATGGACATGAACTACATCGGAAAGAGTGAATACTGTGTGGTTTTATACTCATTTGTCAGAAAGAGTGATGATATGCCATGCCAAATTTGTTCTCTCTTGAGAAGCAGAGAAACACATACTAAAGATAAAGCAGAAATGATACAGTTAACATACTAAGAAAAAGATATTAAAGAGAATTTAGGAAGAAGTAGATATACCGGGCTGAGAAAAGGATGCATTATACTCCCTGATAAAATGCTGAAATAGGTGCACATTTCGGAATCCGAAAATAGCCTTCAGGGTGAACACATTACCTCCCTCAATAGTTTGATGGCTTCAAGGAAGAATTGCTGAAGTCAGTGGGATACATATCAGAGCTTGAAATTCCAAGTCCCATTATACTCTGAGAGTGTGACGGGTGGGCAGGCTTCCTGACATCATGGACACTGGCAGATGGTGGGTATTTAATTGAAAAAGTCCTTTAGAGCTGCATAGGTTAAATTCTTAGGGAATTGCTCTTTATTATTAAGCCACAATACTGGCCTTTTCCAACAAAGGAAATAAAATGTGCTAAGGATAACCTTCTTGTCTGTGGAATCACACTAATGCATTAGTAGGATTCTGTGGTTTTACTTACTGAATTAAAAATGGTAACGCTACTTGGTTTTGTGGCTAGAACAAAAACTGTATTGTATGTTTTTAAAAGATTACGGCCTCTAAATTAAAGAATTCAATGAGTCCTGGTTCCTAAAGGTTTCATGTAGAAAACAATGATAATGGATAACAGTCATAGAACATATACTAAATATTCAAAATGCTGAACAAACCATATTCTCATTAATAATAGCTGAGAAGTATAATAGTTTGATGATTAATTAACATATTGCTAATACAGATAATTTATAGTTTGTATTTTAATTTTTCACAGTCATTAAAAGTCCCCATGTTCTAAAAGTCAAGCCATAATGATGATATTCTCATTGTGTAGTTTTTCTTCACTGGGATTTAATAACTAGATAAAATAAGTGAACTAAAGCCTTCAGCTTCTACAAACTGAAGATTAATTCCTAGGAAATATTATGAACTCCAAATACATTATTATGTAATGGTTAAAATGGATCACCTCACTAGTGGTGCATACATTTGAATCAAGGCTTTTTAGTATAATCACACAACATATTGGTTTCATTATATTAATGCCAGTTAGCATAGTGATAAGTAATTCTAAATCCTTTAAGCCCTTCTCTCCTTTTGCTATATGATACTCAGAAAGAAAAAAAAAATTAGAGTACTGCTCAAATTACTTTCCAAGTTCAGTGGTGTCCAAGAGCCTTCTCCTCTTATGGCATTTCAGCACTGGTTTGAGAACATATTGTCCCATGAAAATTTAATTTGAAAATCCATCAGTTAGATTTTGAAAGACATGCATGGAAATTCTTGACTTATGTCTCATTTCTCTCATTTTGCCAAGTGATAAAACCTCGCATATTATACCCCAAGTCATACATTATTACATAGTGCAGGTTTACAAAAACCACTAAATCACTTGCTATGTTATTCAGGGAAATACCATTATAGCAGAACCGAAACAAGCCACAGAGTAGAAGATGTGTTACTGAAATAAATCACACACAAGCCTGCCTTTTGAAAGATTTTTTTCCCCATGGTGGAATCAAAATATGTCTAAAGGAAGCCGAAGAAGAGAGTGTGACAGAATGTCTGTTTGACACGATAGCATGGGCAATTTGACTGTTTGCTAATGTTGATCAACTCTCTAATGAGACTAAAGGCAGAACATAAGCAGATTATAGTCAGCTCCCAGCCTCAGAGCCAGACGCATTTACAGTCACACAGTTAGGAAAAGCTAGGCAACAATACATACAGAAATCCTAGAGAACTGAGCAACCGTGGGTCACAAATTTAATTCTTTCTAAAACTTTTGGATCTCATGAGATTATATTGTTGATTTAAAGAAATATGTAATTAAATGTCAAAAAACATAAAAAATAAAAGGAAGTTTGGAAATGTGGGATATATGAACAAAGACGTTTACATGAGCTAAGCTGCTCTTAAGAGCATGGTTAAAGGGGGCTTTGCTTGTATCAGATTTCCAAAGTTCTAAACAAAAAATCTCCCCTGCCCCATCTATATAGCAACAGAGTGGTATTTCCCTAGGTCTTTTGCCACTTGAGATATCAGTTTTCTAATAATTGTGACGAGCCATTGAAGTACACAGCTGTTTGGAATGTTGTTACTTGGCTTAAATTAAAATGTAAAACAATACTGCCATTTCCATTTCAAAAAATGACTGAAAGTGGAGATTCAAGGAATTAGAAAAAACAGTAATCGAAGAGAAAATTGGATTGGTATGCTTTATTTACAAGGATAGAAAAGGTTGCTGCAATGTCCTTTATTAAAGCAACAGAGTTGATGCATAACATAGTTGCTACAGAAATTCTTTCTAAAGCTGTGGGACCAAAGGCAGCATCACTATTCTACATTGTATGCTATGGTAGCAAGTCTGCTGTTATGCAAAAGGGGCAACTTGAGGATTCTCTTTTACAAACTCTAATTATTGTCTGTTTCACATAGGTGCGTGCTAGTGCAATTGCCCAAGATGCTGATCAGAATTACGACTATGCCAGTAACAGTGTGGTCCTTCACCTGGAACCAGGAGATGAAGTCTATATCAAATTAGATGGTGGGAAAGCCCATGGAGGAAACAACAACAAATACAGCACATTTTCTGGATTTATTATTTATGCTGACTGATAATGCAGAAACTGAGCTTGCTGTTCTGAGTTTGGACGCTGGATTCGTATGGCTAACGTCAGTGAATCAAGGATCCCGGGGGATGCCGATTGCAGGGCATCTCGGTTGTGTAAATGTGGGGAGATCAAATGCTACCTGACTCACATCTGCATCACTCACACACATTATGTAAAAAAGTATTTAAGGCAAGATAAGCAGATGTGTGATCCACTACCGCCAAAGCAAATATTCCTTATTGTTAGTGTCCGTGTGAATGAAGTCCTATATAGACCACAAATTTTTATAGAAAAATCTAAGACACTGAATTATTTCTTCGATATCTCTAATACTTTGGTGTACTGTGATCTTGCTGCTTTTATCCATGTGTCAGCTTTGGTTCTTGTGAGTTTACCTGCTTATTAAGATACCTGGAGTCTATCTGTAGTGTGGGGAGGAGTCATTTTACCCTGCAGGAGAAGGTCTCATTGAAGTAATGCTGCTCGTCCCCAAAGATATTGTTTGCCTTGTACTCTCGTTAACTTTAGAGTTAGACCTGGGAATGATTCAACTTCAAGCCTTAACCTGGAATTTTCTGGATTTGTGGGAATTCCCAAGCCTGTGATCATTTTCACAGTTTTTCTTTTCATGTGAATTTTCTTTTTTCTCTCTTCTGGTGATAGTCTTAAGAAAATAGAGATTGAAATTGTATCATAGGATTACCCTCTCAGTGTGAAAATGTGTAGTTATGTATGGTACTTAGAAAATTCCACGTGTCCATTTCGTCGATAGAATACATTTAGACTCACTTGAACAGTCACAGAAATTTATTCTTTGGTATGAAGTCAGATAGAGGCTTTTGCCTTCTCTGGAACAAAGGATTGTTCGTAACCTAAGGCATAAAAGTTTGATTTGAGCTGCTGCATGCGTCATCAAGGAGACAGTGAGTAAGGCCTCAAACAGTTAGTGAAAAATCTGTGGCCTGAGGGTATTTCAAAATTAACAGCTTCACATAGAACCAACATGACAGCAAAGTGTATATATTTTATATAAATATCTGTCACACACTTATTTATATACATATATGTTAGATGAAATATTATATATACATTGCTTCAGTCACTAGGTACAGTGGCTGTACAGCTCAAAAAGCTAATTTAAAAAGTATATATGTATACACACAGAACCATGCACAAATTATTTGACTTATTTTAGATCGAACTATATTTTAGATGATACAAATATATAGAGTAGCAAAATAATAAAAGTGAGTTCTCTTTAAGAATTATCCAGAAAATGAAATCTCAGTAGATTCAAATGCCCCCTCCCCATGACACATGTGTGAGTTAGTTGATCCCATGATTACTGGATTCCATGTGCAATTGATATTTTAATGGCCTTCTCTGGCAGGCCATTAATAAGGGACTTCAGGAAGCAAGCAGAGCTCCTTCACGATGTTTATGGAACACACACATGTGAGCGGTCAGTTCTTTTCTTTCTGGAGGATTGAAGCTGACGGTGTAGAGCAAACCCATTCTCTCTAGTTAAAACACACTGCCAAGCACTAGCTCTTATCTAAGGAAAAGATCAAAATGCATGAGAATACTTCCTCCTAGCACACAACTTCCCCTGGTAACATGGAAAATCTGTTTCCCTTTTCATTGCCTTTAAACACTCTTTGACAAGTAGATTTCAAAACCAGAGATTTGAAAGTCTGCTTGCTTTCCTGGTGAAGGACATTTGCATTTTTCCCTTTGAAGGAACTGGGCTGCTCCCCTGACTCATTTCACTTCAGCACTTTCTGTTCTAATCCACAGAGCGCTTGGTCAACTATGATCAACCGAAATCGCTTTAGTTTAGCAAATCTCAACTTTCCAAGAGTTATGCATGGTGTTCCCATCTAAAGGCAGTGTTTGCTGTGTTTAAATGCCTTGGTCTGAGTAACTGTCATGATTTATATGATTAAAACAAACCACTTAGATCACTCATCGAGAATAGTGACTAATTTGATTTGGCCCTTCTAATATGTATGGTAACTCACAAATGACTTGCCACAGTTTTAATTTCTATTTAACAGCATATATTTATCAAAGATGGATTGGCGGCAAGGGATTAGATTTGTCTTAGGCATCAGATCACATAGCGAGGATTCAAGGGATAACTTACACACAACAGTGTACATCAATTAAGCATTTTAACTAACATTTTGAAAGGCTTCCTTTGCAAAGAACTTCATAGCTGGAGCTCTTCTAAAGAGGAGTATTTACAAACAGACTGTCATTTCCAATAGACCTGACCTTTTCTTAGATAAATAAGCATTCTTTTCTCTGTTTAGGCCTGAGGAAAAAGAAATAAAAAGTAAATGAAATAAAGGGACTATATCTAAGGCAAGCATTTCTCTTTTTCTTTGCATTATACCTTATGAATTGATTAAATCGTGGCCTTTGTTATTATTACTGTAATGATCCATTAAACTATATTATGTAATATATTTTTATTTTTATGATTTCATTTTTATAACGCATTGTGGTTATGTATCCTCAGACAGACTTTGCAAAACACAACACAATTAACAGCAAAAATGGAGACGGGAAAGCCAGAGTCAGCAAAACTGATTTATTATAAGTTTACATAGATAGAGGGAAAACACAGTTAACTTTTCAAAAATATTTTTATTGTTGTAATCTGGTAATTTTATTGCTATCTCCTTTGGGAAAGAGAGCCTCAGAATTTAACTTCCCTTGTTGCAAAAGTGATTTTAAAATGCCATATTATTCATTAAGCATTAATTAAAGAACAGCAGGATAATTAGTAGGATCATCAATATTACAACAAACATTAGATTGCTCCAGAAGGGGGCAACTTAACTAGAAACACTTTAATTTTTCTCAAGTAGTGTAGTGAGAGTCGGGGGGTGGGGTGGGGGGGAGACATCCACAATGACTCTTGGGAACATAGTCTTTTGTATTTGTTTTATTAAGGTAAAGCAATAGGACTCACTTGAGCCCTGTAGCCCCCACCAGAGCTGTCCCTGTGATAGGTATCCAGTTTCTCATAGGAGGGAAGTGATCAATCACTGGTCCCGTGGAGCTTGGATTAACGTCTCAGAGTAGATTTGAAATCACCGAATATCCACTGCAAATCTTACCGTGGAGGTCTGTGTTCAGAAACAGCCATCCTATTTAAAAGTTAGCCATCGCCTAGGGTTTTCTATGAGGATCTTATCGACAGCTCTCTCGGCTACGCCTCTAAGGAGCATCTTAGGAACAATGTTGGTGAGAATATGTGAGTAGCCATGACCTCCGTACTTCATCAGTCGGTGCTTCGTGTGTATGTCATGCGCCATGAGAATCCGATCTTCATAGCCCTCATCCACCAGGAAGCGGACCCTAGGAAAAACACGTTAACTCGTGACAGGCCACCAGGCTCACATCTTAGACGCTAACCTTTCACTCCGGAACACACTGTGCTCGTAAAGATTCTGCCTTTCGCTGCGGCATATGGACCAGGAGATTTCTAAATGAACACTGCGTGGCGAAGATGCAGGTGTTACTTCACACCAACATGAATGAGATCCTCATTCTGAGCACACAGCCGTTTCTACCCAATGAGATTTCTGACAGTGTCTGGCAATGCTGCGCTGAAGACAGCTTACAGTGGTCAGGCCGTTTGAATGAATGGCCACAAAAGCAGTTCATTGAATAATTTTATATTCAGCTCTCCTCCCTCAAATGCTTGTCTTAGTCTCAATTCTGAAATAACATTCTCTCTCTCCCCTTTTAAAGCCAGTGGGCGTTTGTGATTAAAATAGAAAAACAAAAGGATTCTTCATGTGAATAAAATCCTGCGAGTAAGATCAGCTGATTGTCAAGTGGAAGGCCCGTGCCATGTGGTTATGCAGTCAATGAAGACGGGCTGGCGAAGTCCTCTGTATTCGAGCCATCTGGTCCTCTGAACACAGGAATTCTGACTTAGTGGTAGCCTCTGAGCGTTAGCAGAAACTGACCTAAAGTTTTTTAGTCTATCTTCCTTGTCAACAAGGAAGCTAAAATAACAAGCTGCCCCTTTAAATCCATAGTCGGTTGACTAAAAGACAGCTCCCTGACTGTAAAAAATAAATAATAAAATAAAAGTAATCCTCTTTGCCTAGTTAAGAGCTGCAATCTGCAGCATGAGTCACCCCCTGACAACCACCATCTGTACGTGTCTGCACTCTGGGCAGTGTCTGTCCCCAACTGCCGTGGGCCTTTGATGTCAGAGGTGCAACTTGTGAACAATGGCTTTTCTCTGGGATTCTGTGCAGTCTTGTGAGGATCGCCTATCAAATGGATGTAGGTGGATGGATCTCGCTCTTCCTCTGGGGCTTGGCTGAAAACTCTTGTTTTGGTGGATAGATAGGATCATTTCTTGGCTTTCTCAGGCATGAGTCCTGTTTAATAACTACTGTGGTCCTCAAAAATCCATGGCACAAAAGACTGCCCTCAGAGAACCTTTAAACTAAGTTACAATTGAATATTAGACCTATCTGAAGGTCAAAGGAATGTAGGCACCATAGTGAAGAACCAGTCTGGGTACTCAGGGAAGAAACCAGCATTCAGCAGGCACAACCCCTAATCTCATTTAGGCCACTAGCGCTATTTGGCTTGCTAAAATTGGTCCTGAAGTCCTGATCTGCAGGTACTTTTTGAAAAAAAAAAAACTGTAGTTCAGGGGAATTCGCTAAGATCATTTGTGTGGCCATTTATCATACACAGGGAGACGTTTGATAGAATACACGTGCAATACAGAGCCCAGGGTGACACTGATCAGAATGGAATGTCGCAGTAATGGGAGCTTTTCGGGTGCACTTGCTGCCTGACTGATTTTCCTGAGCAGTCCTCAGGGTTGTACATATTTCCTTATTATCTGAGAACTGTATCTCCTGTTGCAGGTGTAGCGAGCTTAGGCCTAATGCATCACAGGCTCTGGGCTCAGTCCCCAGCACTGCCTATAAGGATGGGGTAGAGACACACAGGTCTGTAATGGAATCCCACCCAGAGGCTGAAGTTGGGGAGCTGGAGTGTGACTTCAGGATTACCTGGCCTCAGGCCACGTCAGGGTTGCACGCCTGACCTATTTCAGACTTTGGTTTCCCCAAAACAACAAAAGAAAAGCTGGGTCATTCCTCCTCAAGCTGAGGCTGTGGTTCAGTGGTAGAGTCGTTCCTTCTCCGAGAATTTTGATGTGTCATTACTATGACAACATACAACGAAAAATTCCTATAACATACCTGTATCCCACCTTGAAACACAAGGTTCTTAATTTGGAAAGTTATAAGAGAGAATAATAGATAGATTAAATGCATGTAATTAAAAATGAGAGCCATACAGAATTGTAACACCACCCCAGAAAAGGAGAAAAGAAACTTGGAGACCTTCTCTTCCTATTTTGGTTAAACTATGAATAAATTCATTTTCGGGGGTGGGGCAGAGAAAACACGTAGAAAGCACAATGCAGTCACGGCACCAGAGCTGTGTTATTTCATGGGCACAATAATGTTCTGGTTCCAGAAACACAATCATGCCAATCGGGAGCGGAATGCGCCTGGACAAGCCTACCCTGAGAGTTCAACTCTGATGGTGCGGCACCGTGCAGAAGAACAGGCATTACAAAGAAGCTGCCAGAAGGGAGGAACCACTACAGATGAGAAGACAAAAAAAAATCACAGTAATTATAGCAATACAAATGAGTCCATGTTTTGCAAACAAATATTAGAGAGAGACTACAAAGTGTGAAAAGGCAGAGATATAATAAGATTTGAGAAATGGAGCATAAGATTGAAAACAGGTGTTAGACACAGAATTTCTGGTTCTGAGAACCAGAGGTAGGCAGAAGCGTGTGCCGACATTCCTGCACTCGGGAGGCTCCAGATTCCCCAGGCTGGGAAAAGACTGTCCCTGAGTGTCGCAAAGCAAGTGCTCAGCCCATGGGGACAGTGAGGGCCAGGGATGCACACAACTCCAAAGGTTACCCAGTCATCATCACTAGCTGGGTAGACTGAACAAATACACAGTATTAATTTAAGAACAAATAAGTAAGAAATACACAAGCATACGTATAGCACATACAGATATTTTTACATGCACACATATACACATTATTCAATGTTTAATACATAAAGAATGCTTACACTGGCACAATAAGAGATAACCAAAATTAGATTTTTTGTTCTTGAATTAATAGCCCAACACAGTTAAGAAGGATTAATTGGGAAGTCAGTCATTATCATATCCCCCTTATCACCCCTCCCTTCTTGTTCCAGAAGGCCTGGGAACCTCACAGAAGGCACAGGCCACACCCCATTGGCCGAAGAGCTTTAGAAAGAAAAGTCAGATCCAGAGTGGAAACCTCTCTTGCCAAACTGAATTTAAAATTCATCATGAAAGAGTTATTGAAGATCTATTTGAAAATGAATTTTTGTGTGTGTGCACGTGCGTGCACGTGAGTGCATGCGTGTGTGTGTGTATGTGTGAAGCATACCATATGCATGCAGGTACCTGAGGAGGCTAAAAAGGGCATCAGATTCCCTGGAACTATAGTTACAGGTGGTTGTAAGTCCCTGAAATGGGTGCTGGGAACCAAACTCCAGCCCCACGAGACAGAAGTAGTGTTAATTGCTGAGTCATCTCGCTAGCCCCAAGTTTGTCTTGTCTTGAGATAATGCTGCATAAGAATGAAGATCACATAAGAAAATATGCGATATAGTAGCCTACTTGTAATGCCAGCCATGGCTTGTGGAGTCAGGGGATCCCTGGAGCAAGCTGGCTAGCTAGACTAGCTGAATCAGCAGACTTTGGGATCAACAAGAGACCTGTTTCAGTTCATAGGACCGAGAGCCATGAGGAAGACACTTGCCATTAACCTCTGACAGCCACATACTCATGCACATATGTTCATGTGCACCCTGTGCTTCAAAGGTGCATGCATGAGACACAGGCACACAAAAAAGGAACAAAAAGAGGCCATGAATTTGTTTGCCAAAGAACTAATTGAGTATAAAACAGAAACAACAGTTTCATTGATGCGGTTGCAGAAAGTACTTGATTCATGTGCAATAGTCTTCATTGTACACAACTATGTAAAACACATCAGCTAGCTGTCTCTACCTAATGATATTGAAATGGAAGCATATTTTACTGTTACTGGGATCACTGTAGACAAATGCCAATATACAGCAGTCTAGGACCACTTTATGTAGACATAAAGGTCGCTCTCCTGAGGGAGCAATCTTCAGCTTGTTTGGAATGAACATGGGGTTGAGATATTCTATTCAGCACCATGGTGTACATGTTCAACTGTTGATATATCTCAGTTTATGGACATTATTTCTTACTTCTAGTTTTGCTCATTCCCTGATGTAGGTGGGTCATCTGTCTATCTGTTGCTTTCATTGGTTAATTAATAAAGAAAACTGCTTGGCCTGATAGGGCAGAATTTAGATAGGTGGAGTAGACCAAAAAGAATGCTGGGAAGAAGGGAAGTGAGGCAGATGCTATAGCTCTCCTCTCCAAGATGGATGCAGGTTAAGATCCTTCCTGGTAAGCCACCACCTCGTGGTGCTACACAGATTATTAGAAATGGGTTAATCAAGATGTGAGAATTAGCCAATAAGAGGCTAGAACTAATGGGCCAAGCAGTGTTTAAAAGAATATAATTTGTGTGTTGTTATTTCGGGTATAAAGCTAGCCATGCAGGTTGGCCAGGCGCAGGGAACACAGCCCGCCACTCCTTTTATAATTCCCATTCCAGCAGGTTTCTACTCAAAACCCATACTTTGGTCCTTGTTATCACAGGACCCACCCCCCTCTGAATCTTAATCTTCAGCTTCCCATGCTGGCCACTCAGCCTCTTGGTACTGTCTCCACTCACCCTGCCCTATTGCATGTACTCACCCATTTCTTTAAAGTCTACAGCTTAACTTTTCTGTCACATTATTTCTAAATATGTACACATTTTTTCATATCTTACCTCCAGCTTTGATTCCCTGCCCCTCATTTTTCAACCCTTCCTTTGCTACCAACTGCAGCCTTCAAGAAAAAAAAAATTCCAATCTAGATTTCTTTATGTGTGCACATTTAATGCTTCTACCCACAGTGCTCCACTTACACTATTATCAATATTAAAAACCTCATTTGGGAAAGCAATCAGCAAACCATGAGCACTTGTGCCAATACACAGTCATGCATCATGATTTCCAGGGTCGAATGGGTCTCAGAATATGCATGCAAACCAGTACCCATTCCTACTCTTCCCTGTGCCCCAGAGGACCTTTCCTTTAATCTACCCCTTCTTTCTCAGGAGAAAATCATGTCTGCCTCCCACCAAGACTGGAGAGCACAAAGGTCGTAATAGAAGGAGCGACAGGCGGCTTCCCGCCCGGCTCCTAGCCGCCCGGCTAGCTTATACCCCAAAATAACAACACACAAATTGTATTCATTTAAACGCTGCCTGGCCCATTATCTCCAGCCCCTTATTGGCTAACTCTCACATATTAGTTTAACCCATTTCCATTAATGTGTATCGCCACTTGACTGTGGCTTACTGGCATGAATCTAACCAGCGTCTGTCTTGAAGAGGAAAGCCATGGCTCTCCCAGCATTCTGTTCTGTCTACTCCACCTATCTAAATTCTGCCCTATCAAAAAGCCAAGGCAGTTTCTTTTTTTTGACCAATGAAAGCAACACATAGAAAGAAGACCCTCATATACCAAAAAGCATTTGGCTTCAGTTCTGGATATTCTTGCTAAGACACTTATCTTATCAACATTATTGTTTGTGTCCTGCTTTTCCAATTCAGAGGAGAAATACTCTCTCAAATAATGTTCACCTCACTCCCCAAATTCCACCTATTTGCCTCCTTAAGCACCTGACTCTACATTTCTTATCTTCCCAGACATCTTTGTGTGAACATTCACTGAATATTTCCATAAGCAGTACCAGGCGTTCATAGAAAAACTCTGTGTGCTGTATTATACGTAAAGTGTGTATTAATCTCTTAGAATTACCATTCTTTCTTGGACATATTCTTTCTGTCTCTGTCCCTCCCAACTTCTGATCTTAGCTTCATAAACTGTTCAGCTTTGGAAAATGTTTCCATGGCCCACCTGCGTTGGTCCAGCTTCCTGTTTCTCTCCACTACTGCAGTTTTGCAGAGTAGCTTCACGTTCCCTGCCTGCTTCCTTAGCACCTACTCATTTCTCAAGCCTTCTACTGAGACCACACTTCCTGACCACCAGAGTCTCCTAATTTGCAATCCAGTTGTTATCCTTCAACCTTGATCCTTCTTGATATCTGCTGCCTATTGTAGGTGTCCAAGCTTTTGGCTTAAGCCTGACTTCTCACTGAGATCCATTACATTTCCCCTGATGGTATCAGCTTGGAAACACGTCTTCCTACTTGTCCCTAAGATGCTGTTACTGATTCCATCTATTCAGCACCTGTGCCCACAGGTCTCCGTCCTCTTCTCTTCATGATCTTACGTATTCCCAAGATTTGAACAATTGATTATGCCTACTTTTATATCTCAGTTCAGATCCCAGCTCTGAGCTTCACACTCTGATATTAGTTATTATTTTAGGGATAACAATACTAAGATACTCCTAAAGTAAAGTCTTCTTTGTCAATCTCAGACATATTTCTCCTCTCTGACTCCCTATCTTGGCTCATTTAATCTTCAATCTTCATGCCGCTCTGTGACCAACACCAAACAATGTAGCCATCTTCAACTTTATCAAAGAATGAATTCTGTCATGGTTTGCTTTATCACACAATAGACAAAGTTGGGACGGTGTGATGTATGGTGTTGACATGTGGCATTTTATCATTTAAGTTGTAATCCCCACCTTAATGGACACATCAAATAAAGCATTTAAAATGACAGTTGCAGAAAATCTTGGCTTGAGGGAGATCAACCCGAGGAAGGAAGAACTGGTTCCACTATGGGTAAGAGGGGGAATGGCTTTCATTCTCTCCTTGTCATGGCAAAGGTAGGGCATTGCCTGTCCCTTGTCAGCTGTCCATCTGCACTGAGCTTCTAAGGCTCTGATAGCTTTAGCCTACTTACTATGACTCATTTTCCTCTTGAAATAATATATAAAGATTTTCTCCCTGGAACAGCTCAGATCTATTTTTCTCTGCCAATGCTGCTTCAGCCTGCTTACTATTTTCCACATCTTTGCTAATACTCACCCAGATATAACAAGCCCAAAGGACTGGCAGAAGAGAATGTGATGAGAGATTCCAGCATATTTACCTTTTAATTCTTTTGTTATCATCAGGCATATCGATATCTGGGCTCAACTGGTAATTAAGGAGCTCCGTACCAAAGAGATCATATTCCAAGTAGCAGCCAAGTTCAGCAAACTCCAGTAGCTCCTTCTTATTAAATATAGACCTAGAGACAATAAAACAGACATATTGCTAATGCTGTTATTAAAAACATATTCTCTACATGTATCCTGTATATATATACGTATATATATTACTTTAGGGACTGGAAAGATGACTGAGTGGGTATCGTAAGCACTAGCTGCCAAGCCTGATGACCCAAGTTCAATTCCTAGGATGCTCATGGTGTAATGAAAGAACCGATTCTCACAAGGAGCCCTCTGAACTCTGTACCCCCTGGATGAACATGCCCACACACATACATAAAAAAATGTCATAAAAAACATGACCAT
The DNA here is from genome assembly GCF_000317375.1 of Microtus ochrogaster. Classification (NCBI taxonomy): domain Eukaryota; kingdom Metazoa; phylum Chordata; class Mammalia; order Rodentia; family Cricetidae; genus Microtus; species Microtus ochrogaster. The sequence goes on along the minus strand of NC_022018.1, from coordinate 1,188,497 downwards.
TATGTTGTTCAAGGTCAATTAAACTAAGTTCAATTAATTACCAGAAATATGGAAACATACCTAGAAAATGAAGTTACGTTTCTACAGTCCTTAGAAACTAGTCCTTACATCAATTTTTCTGCTATTAGCCAAGCAGAATTTTCTAACTCTCCTTCAGAATGGTTTTTAGGATATGTTTCATATCCTTCTAAAAATCTTTTTAGCCTGTATTTTCATCCTGTAGGACTGCCATGAGCTATGAAAGCTATTAAATGTATTTGGTATCTGTTCTCACCTGACCAGTTAGGTTCATAATGCCAGTCTGGCTGAAACAGGAAACTCTTGCTGCATGGTGGCAGCAGGGTGATTTTCTTGAGAAATGACTCCAAAATTAGCTCCAAAGCCTACGTGAGGTGAGTTTCATTGCAACAGTTTTGAAAGGGGAAATATCCATAAAAGTAATATATTTAGGGGGCTGGGGAGATGACTCCGTCTGTGAAGTGCTTAAAGCAGAAGGATGGGGACCTGGGTTCAGATCCCCAGCAACAAAAACAGCTGAGTGCAGACACAGTAGATCTGTAATCCTAGAGCCAGAACAGGGGGTGGGGGTGAGGGGTAGTGGATTAGTAGACTCCGGGATCTCAGTAGCCAGCATGCCTGAATTGATGAGGTCCAGTTCCAATGGAAAAACAAAAACAAAACACATGACTCAAAAAATAAGGTGAAGAGTAACTGAAGATGACACTCACCATTAACCTCTAGCATCCAAAGGCACATGTCCATACATGAGCTTACACACATATGTGCCCATACTCATGAACATGTATGACACTCAACATCAACCTCTGGCATCAGAGGCACATGCCCATGTATGAGCTTACACTTACATACTCATATGAACGTGCAATATACCACTAATATACATATATATATGTATTCTTAAAATAAAATTTAATATTTATCAATATCTTGTCAGATTAACAGGTATATTAAAAGTTTTTATTTTAGGATACAACCATGTAAATGAATGGATAGGAAAAATTAAGATAATATAAACAGGGCAACAGAGGACAGAGCAAAAGATATCTAAAGAAATTTAGTTTATAACTACTAAAAAGGAATAAATTATATTACCCTTGAATAACTCTGTAGACATTCAATCACATGGAGGAACAGGAAAGAATAAATAGACCCTGCCAGAATACAGTGTGGAAAGTAATCCAGGGAGAGAAACTCAGACATGGCATGAAGGTCTAGAGAGGAAGTGATTGCTTGGGGCCCGAAATTAGCCTGGAGAAGAAATAGAAATGACAGCTCATTCTTACCTTGGCGGTTCTTACGCGCACTGATGCTGTACCACTTTGGCAACTTCAGGGGCCAAGGATTAGCGCATGATTACACGTCTGTGATTCTGCTACTAAGCATTCAGAAGTATTTCAATGCTTTTCCCCCAAACAGTGGAGGACTAATTAGGCTCCCATGTGCTGTGAAGGTAAGGGGTGCCTAATTCCCATGCTTCTGGGCCATTCTGAGCGATCATGGTATGGTTGGCTCCTTTCTCTTTCACCAGTTTAACCCAACTTAGAGCTCAGGGTGCTGTTTTAGGGGAAGACTAAGGAGGCTTTCTTTCATACTTTAAAACCCGAATCACCACTGTGCTAAGGTCTATTAACACCACTCCTTCTCTACCTTTTCACCATGGCGACAGACTTCTGCTTCCAAACTTACTGAGCTAAAAGGATGTGTTTTTCTGTAGTAAACATACTCTGTTTTTCCCAAAGAACCATGTTTAGAAACAAAATATACACAATTAAAATAACAGGAGGGAGAAGAGATTAAGATTAGTATTTTCTCTTTTGAGTCAAATTTGAATTGTTGATTACCCAATACAGGCAAGCCACTAGACAAGAAAGCCAGGGAGGCTGGAGATACTGACAGGCCAGATTAGATTATTTTCCTTTCTTCTTTTGGCCCAATGCCCCCAAACTAAGTTTTCTACATTTTAAATAATGTATTAAGGCATGCACGGTAGGTAACAACAGAAAATACAGTAGGTATCAAGCCACAGGAAAATCTTTAGTCTTAGTTTCAATTGAAAGAAAAACTAGGGACTGGGTGAGGGCAGCTCAAGCTGGTGAAGTGTCTGCTGCACAAACATGAGAACCTGGGACTGATGCCCGACACCACATCAAAAACCATGCACTGTGGCAGAAGCTGGTAATCTCAGTGCCGAGGAAGGGGATGGAGGCAGATACCCGGAGCTGGCCATCCAGGCCATCTGGTCTAACTGGCAAGTCCCAAGTCTTAGTGAGAGACCAGTCTCAAAAAGCAAGGCAAGCAGCCCCTGAGGGCCAGCACCCAGGACTGACTTCTGGCCTCTACATGCATGTACATGCAAACTCACAAGTGCACTCCTAGCCATTGTGCTGTTTTTTTTTAAACCTCATTTATTGTTTTCCACAATCCCATAGGTTCTTGATTTCATTGATGAACTAGAGAACTGATATCAAGGTAATGTGCTAAGCTCATTTCGAAGTTGGAAGCCGTTATCTTAGTCATCATCACAACACACAACTTGCCCTGTTACCCTCTCTTTGCTCAATGGAAAAACTATATGGACTGAATACAGGTACAGTATATGTCATTTTAAAGCTCGGCACCTAATTCTCCTCCCGCACTATCTTGAAACTATGTGTGAAAAAAACGGGGACCAAGTGGGAGTATGTGGGTAAGGAAGGGAAAACATCAGAAGGACAAGATAAGATTAGCTTGTAGAGTGTTTTAATTCCTAAGTAGGTGTATAATTAATATGATAAGTATAATAGGTAATGTTAAGACTTTCCAGTTATTTTAGACAAAATGAATAATGTGATTGAGGGAGGAGAAGGAGCAGCCTAGTCATGATGATTGCTTTCATTTTTCACATGAGCCTCACATTGCCCTGCGCACCTTATAAATGCAAAGGGGGCACACAAGCATCTTCTTTCATCAGGTCGGATGAGATGACTTGTTGATCTACCACCATATTAGCTGACCCCCCACCCTTCTTTACCTCCATTCATATCAGCTATGATATGGTTTGATTTGAAGGCATGCCCATCAAAGCCTTATGCGTTAGAGCCTGAGCCCCCAGCTCATGGAACTATTAACAGGTAGAACTCTAGAGAAGTAGAACACAAAAGAAAGTCTTCCAGGAACTGGGTGAAGCCTTTGAGAGGAGTGTATCTGGATGTCAGTCCCTTCTTACCTTCTTTCTTAGCTTGGCCAGGAGTTGAAGGTATTTGTTTTGCTAAATAATCCCACCACATTCAGAATTTCTAACAGAAGGGTTTCAAGGTAATGTATCTCCTGGATCTCAGACTCTACCTCCATAACTATGACCCAAACTC
>NC_022018.1:1171978-1185024 GCF_000317375.1 Microtus ochrogaster | reverse complement strand
TCCTCCTCTTCCTCCTCTTTTTATTTTACTTTTGAGACAGTGTCTCACTACATAGTTCTGGCTATCCTGGAACTCACTAGGCAGATCAGTCTAGCCTTGAATACACAGAGATTTGCCTGCCTCTGCCTCCTCAGTGCTGGAATTAAAGATTTTTGCCACTACAACTGGCTGGTCCAAATTATTTATAAGTTGATTCATTCCACATTGTTGTCCTAGTCTGACTATCCTCATAGAATGATGCAGAAAGAGAATGATAATGGGTCTAGGGACAAGATAGACCCATTAGAAAATGACCCACCAACCTATTTCTTCTAACCAGGTACCACATTGTGTCCACCCATTAGCTGTAAACTCATCAATGGACTATGGATGAAGTTGTTTCCCTGAAGCCTCGATTACTTTCCAATGGCTTCAACAGCTGGTGATCGAGACTTCAACACATGAGCCCTTTGGGAGAACACTTGGTATTTAATAAAATATATATAATATGCATATCTCCATTTTACAGATGGAAAAGTTAAATCTCAGAAGAGATAACTACCCAGTTCCCAGTGGTGTTGTCATGAAACACAGACTGGTCTGTGCTCAGGAGGCATCCACTTCTACCAACCTCATCCATGCTGAGAATACCTGCTCACCAGAGAAGCTCTGTTCAATGCCATTGACTTACTCTGTGGAGAAACAGACTTCCTGACGTTGACATCTAAAAGACTCACCCACCCACAGCTCCTTAAACTTTAACAGGGTCACTTACCTATGTGAAACTGACACTCATTTGGATGATTTACAGAGACTGCAATCAGACCATTGTGGCTTTGTTTACACAAATGATTTTGCTTTGAGAAGAGTTGTTCTCAAATGTCAATATGGAAAAAAAATGGACTCTACTTGAAGTCTGTCAGGTGAGATCTCAAATCTTCCAGCCATCAGTGACTTCAGAGGACAGCTTATAGAAGTGAAGGTGCTAACCTCAGAGTCCTCTGCCTTCCATATTTCATATCCATGAAGAACTCTATTCTTATCTACTCCAAGAATCCATAGATTTTAAGATAAAGGTTTATCTATGACATATAAAAGAACTTCTGGTCTTCCAAGGTTGCTTCCTGGGTAGAGGCACTTGTCACCAAGCCTGACAACCTCATACCAAGGACCCACATTATAGAAATGAGTGGCTCCCACAAATTATCTTCTAACCTACTCACATAGATCATGGTATGCACATGTCTATAAATATATATACATATGTACACACACACACATATATATATTTCTGTATATGTAAAATAAAAATTGTTAAAAGAGTTCTTAAATTCAATAGTCAAGATCTTTTGATGAAAGAAATGACTTCTTTGCCATTTATGAAGTGTCTCAGGAATCCCAGCATGAAAATCAGACCTAAGTATTTGTTCTTGTCACTCCTATGATATAATTTCATCTTTTGCATACTTTAAACTTTGTTCTTCAGCTCGTAGATTGATACTATAAGTTATAAAATAACATATCTATAGAAGGAACACACATTAACTTAATAAAAATATATATTAAATAAAGAATGTATTGTCATCCTACTAGGAGATGGCATCTGGAGTGATCTGTCTTCATTTTCAGAACAGACTTACAGTTTACCTAGCCTTTCAAGGCTGGAGTCAACATGCATGTGAACACTGATTTTGTTATTCTTCCTGTTCCTTCTGTTATTCTAGTTTTTGTCATGTCATGAGGGATTTAATTTAATGTCAAAATGTACCCTGCATAAAATGGCAATTTGGACAAGGTTTGGGGCCTTTGTGTAGAAGAGCTAAGAGTCAGAAAAAAAGGTTGTGATTCATGAGTGCCACAAAGAAGGCAGCAGCACCTGGTCTTTGTCTGGAGGCTCCCGGGTCACAGAACTCTTAAGCACACTATCATTTCATGGTCCAGTTATGCTCTGTGAATTAACTTAGCAGACATTTACTGTCACCTGTCTTTTGTTATCCTTTATGTTGGGAATGCAAATATGAATAAAAACCTTCAGTCCTCCATAGTAACAAAGTCTGTGGAAGAAGACAGATGATTTAAAGCAATAATTACAATTAAATGTTCCAGAGTTTTTGTAGTGCAAATAAGTACAAGATATCATGAAAGAACAGTGAATGAAGGGATTCGCTTGAGTCTTGAAGTATCTCATTTACACAAAGTTAGGTGGGATTCAGGTGTTGCATAAGAGGTACTCAATCCGGAGGAACACCTGTTGAGAGTTAAGAAAGGAGCTTATTGCTCTTGGATGTAAGGCAATAGCTTATCAAAGATGAAGTACATGAGAGAGAAAACATCCATCCATTCATCCACTCACCCACCCATTCATATATCCATCCTTCCATACATACATACATCCACCTTCCCACCCACCCACCCATCCATCCATCTATCCATATGCCCAATAAAGCATCCACTCATCTCTCAAATTAGTAAGATATTGTTGGCCTTCTACTAGCATAACCCATGAGCTGGAAAACAAAAGACAAATAGCACATAGTCCTGTCCTTCAGAAAAATTAGTATCTACTAAGGAAAAGAGACACCTAAACAGAATTACCAAGTATCATGATAAAAGTACTTCTAAGAATGAGGCTAGCAAATAGAAAAAGGCAAAAAGGCATCTTGTCTGGTTCAGAAAAAACTTTGGTGAGTTGCATACTGACAGAATACTCTTCCAAACAGACACAAGAAATATAATAATATTACAGTAGACTGTCACATTTGTTTGAGAGCCTGGAGGCACAGGACACCTGAAACAGTTTCTAGAGAATTATGGGAGATCGAGTAGAGCACGAAGTAGGCACTAAAGTATTTGAACCAAAATATTTGGATTTTGTGTCTAAGCAGAGGGTACTAACTGAAGGGTTTGAGGTCAGAGGAAGGATTATAGTCAGGGATGTATTTGGGAAGATGCGTTTAGTTGATTCTAGAGACCAGATTCGGCAGGAAGGCCAAGGAATCGAGTCCTTTTGGGGAGACTCACAGTAGTTCATTCAGGTGACAAGTGAAAGACTGGTTTCTGGCAATAAGAGTAGAGTGGATAGGAAAAGCTGTTTTTGCAGATCTCTGTGAGGCAGGTACAAGGTAGTATGGCTGGACTTCAAAGACAGAAAGCCTTGGTGCGAATAGCACCGCCACCAGTGAGAAGAAGAAGAGCAGCAAGCAGCTGGGGTGAACCACTGGGGCCCGTCAGTACAGTGACAGGGATGGGGGATGAACTCGGGGCAACTAATTAGCTGAAGTAAGTGATTCCAAGAATATGGGAGGAGCAGGCTCTGAAGCACACCATGCACTGAATATATAATTACTGCACACAAAATGTCATTACTGAAGTCGGAAACCGAAGCATGGATCCTGCAAAGAAAGCATAGGCAAGCCTGGTGGTCTTCCAGTACCTGGTCCAGCGTTCTCCCCTTCTGTTGTGCATAAGTCAGCAGGCATTTAAATCTATGGACTCCCGAGGCAGAGGCTGGGAACTGTGGAGAGAGAGCTCTGCCTCGCTCGCACACTGAACCAGCACAGGAGGAAGTACGGACTGCATTTTCCACAAAGTCGTATATTCTTGATCAAGTGAAATTTTAAAAGTTGGTGCATACGTGCAAAGATAGACATTCATACATGCAGCTGCTTTAGTAAAAACTGAATTTTGATAAATGCCCACTATAAAAACTAAATACCAAAAAAGTAATTTATTTATTCCCCTGATCCCTTGAATTTTTCACTTTTAAGTCAAGAAATATTTTCACAGATAGAGTATGTGGAATGTTTAATTATACAACAAAAATTTCAATAACTACTTTAAATTACTAAACTCAACTAGAATTCTTCATTTAATAACCTAAAATATATTTTAACAACTTGGCTGACATTTTACAAAAATATATAACTCATTATAGTCCAATGAAAATAATCTAATAAACTAATACTGAAGTCAGGCCTGGTGGCTCATGTCTACAATTCCAGAACCCTGAAGGCTACGGCAAGAGGTTGAGGATTTCAAGGCTACTCTGGGATACACTGTTGATTTCAGGGTAGCTCGGGTGGGTTACAGCATGAGCCCAGTCTCAAGAAATGGAAATAATTACCAAATACTCTCCTTATGCTCTACACTGCTCACGGCAGCCTTAACTCAATAAAACTCTAATTTTGGACAAGGTTCTGGGTATTGAAGCAAGGACCTCACATGTGGTCTGTATTCTACTTTTGTAACCATGGGGATGGAAGATACTAGTTAATGAATTTTAATTAATTAAAAGTAAATATCAAAAATACGAGGAGTAAATATTGCCAATAGATCTTAAAACAATTCTGTATTTCAATTAAATGTTTACCAAGCATTTGAGTTTCACTCGAGTTTATCACTTAGAATGGCAAGTTATTAGAATAATGTATTTCTCATGACTGTATTTGAGGTGTTTAAATATCAATGTACATATTTTGTAAGATTCTTTTTGACATCTTTTTATGGGCCAGCATTTCAATGTTAGTGATTAACTGGGAATAAAAGCTAAGAAGAAAATAATTTCACCTGCCATTTTTCTACATTTTGATAAACATCTTCCACACTTCCCAGTTCTGGCTGGGCAAGTCCCTGTTTGATGACATCATAGGTAGATCTGAGTCACACTTTTAAATATTATGACTTAAAAGGTTTCAGTAAAAGGAACAGAGGGCACAAGGAAGAAAAACACTTGTTTAAATTAGACTAAAACCAGAAGGTGGCTCCGAACTGCAAAGTGTAATTAAACCTTTATTTGAAAAGGCACTTCACAGTTTATACACCCCAGGAAGGCACTTCACAGTTTATATACCCCAGGAAGGGCTTTTTGCCGGTGAACTCTCCAGCTGTCACACAGCACAAAAGAGGCTACACTTTTCATGTTCGCCAGTCCACAGTTCAGGGGATGACAGTGTTGAGGACAGCGAAGATAAATCTCATAGACACGACAATCCTATTTGTTAAAATGTCACCTTTCATGTGAGTGGTGTCAGAGTCATGACAAATTGCTTCAGGAAAAAAAAAATTAATAGTGCAAGGTTTGGGTGGCTAGAACGAGCCGGGAAGAACATATGACCAGGGCAGCCTTTTGCCGTGATACCAGCAGTTCCACAAACAGCAATTTGGGGTGCATGAACATATCAAATACCATTATAGCATAATTTTATTTTATTGGACAGGATCTGTACATAGAAGTTAAGTTGTCTTTCAGTTTGTGTGAGGCGTGGCTGGATTTCTTTCTTCTTTCCATCTCTGGGTCTGTCTTTTAATTAGGCTCCATCTTGCAGGGAAACCCATGGTAAGCAATAATAGAAGGGCAGTTATATAGCACTCTAAGGGCTAAAAATATGTTTCTTGGCTGGGGAGTTGGTTCAGTGGGAAAGAGTACTTGTTATGTGAAAAAGAGGGCCTGAGTTTAGATCCCCAGAACCAATGTAAAAGCAAGGTGTGGCAACACACCTCTATCTCTAGTGCTGTGGGAACTAGAGACAAGAGACTTGCTAAGATTTACTGGCCACCAGCCTGGTGGCAGATTGAGTGAAAGACCCTGTCTCAAGGAGTACCTGATGTCTTCCTCAGGCCTCCATGTGCACACGGCATGCGCACATACACAAATGTTTTTCTTTAACCCCTTTGAACAAACAAATTTGGAGGCTTAAAAAAACTTTCAAAAGTCACAGCAAGTAAACAAAACATGAAACCAGGGAACCCAACTTCATCTCCTCTCTCTAGTTCCCATCTGTGCTCATGAGTGAAAGAATCACTGTAGCCAATGTCATCACATAACTTTAACTCAAAATATATTCAAGGTTTGCATCAGTAAGGACTCTATTAAAATGTATATTTTATATGAAATGCATTATCAGAATCCACATGTACAGAAAAGCAACAAAGATGCCATGTCTAAAAGTACCTAGGTTATCATGTATGTGATGTACACATACTACACAGTGAATCGTCTGTTCTAAAACAGAGGCCATGCCAGTGAGTATTAGTCATTGTAGGAAAGAAAGTGTTATTCATAAATATTTTTTATTAAAAGTTCTCACTTGCTCCTCCTTTGTTGCCTTCACCAATTTCTTTAATTTCTCACTCTGGTTGGATCTCAACCAAACAGACTGACATTGTTTTTCCTATATATTAAATGCATGAGCTGCACATGCTACACAATGCACCCTCATTTGTCTGGATGCATTTTGTATGTCATGTCTGCAATGCATGTACATGCCTTTTCCTAACTATAAACCGTTAAGAAATGGAGCTGTATTTACAGGCCTCAGAACACTGCACACCACTGTAGGTGCACAGCGCTCCAGTTATTCTTCTGCAAGAACGCTACTGTACTATTTAGCAATACAAAGAGGTTTTGTTCAGTTCCTATTTGCCAGACATTTGCTTGGAACTGGTTCTGAATGATTTCAAATTAATTCATTAGAATTTGTAGGAATTAAAAGTGTACAGCTCCAAGGATCCTGCAGAATTATTTTTTTGTGCCTTTTCAAAAAAAATCTTAAGGTGAAAAGTCACCATAATTATAATTCAATAATCACTTTGACAGAACTGCAGCCCAATGTTTGATACATACATATGGTAATTAGTCACTCAAATATTTGCTGGATGGATGAAGTGATATTCCACTCCTTTCATTTAATTAGCAGCATGGGAAAAAAGTGTCAGATTTGTATCTTTCCAAGGGTTCGGCCAATTTGGCTTGCGTGATCAAAGGCAAAGAGAACAAAATGTTTTTGGAGCACTCCTGAGTTTTTCCTTCTGGTCTTTCAGATACCCTTGGGTCAAATTCCTTTCCCTTCCCCAGGGAGCAGTTTTCCAACAGAGTGATGAGCTATCTGCCTACACTTAATTATACAGCCTCTAATCAGACCCTGGACGTTCATCAAAACTCTCTGGCTTGTTAAATAGATATCCAAGATGAGGAAAGATTTAGGCATAGCACCTGTCTGTTGCCCTCCAGGAAGCTCAACATTTGAATTGGCAAATTGTTCCCAAGTATTTGTTATTTGGACGATGTTTTTTATTTTTTCCCCATTGAGCTCTCTCTGGTAAAGAAATAATTCTGTTATGTATATGCATGGTTACAAGCACTCTAATAGGGCATTGACAGTAAATCCTGTTTGAACAGGCTTGACAAAAAGAAGAACTGTGGGGGGCATTCTTGAAACACACATAGCCCATATTAGACCTGCCCCAAGGTAGTGATGCTGATAGGCTCTACCTGGAAGTGTGGCTAGAGTTTCTGCAGGTGGTCAAATTATTATTAAATGTTTAATGGTGCAAACATTTAATACCCCATTAAAATCCCATACAAGAACACAGGAATACTGCTATTCTCTAATAGATGTTGACTTTGGGTAGCCACTGTCAAGGACAGCCCCCTTTGATGTCCCTAAGGGTTAAATTCATAGCAGTCAAACTGCTCTTCCACAGACTCATGGGCCTTAGGGAAACAGATGGTTGGAGGAGAGCTTGGAACATGGCCGATTTATTTTATCAAGTTGTTGCCTATTTAATGACCTTAAGCTGATAACCAATGGTCACATGGTAACAGTGTGGTTTGGAGGTCTTCAAGGAGATGGTCATCCATTAACTCTTTCTTTTATGCATTTCAATTGCCCACTTTGGATAACCATGAGAAGAGTTCTTATTGTTGCAGTGGGGTGTGTGTGTGTGTGTGTGTGTGTCTGTGTGTGTGTCTGTGTCTCTCTGTGTGTGTCTGTGTGTATGCGCGCACAAACGCTTCACTGGCTGCCTGTCTTGGATAAATTCTCATGCAGATTTCATAAAGCTTCAGGAATATTTCACTGCTTCCATAGTTTTGCGAGCACACTAAAATATTTTATGTTTATGCTCTCCCAAATGAAATCTACATTTGAAGGGAAAACCTAAAGTAATTTTGCATGTAGTCAAGGCTGAAGATCACCCTGCTCAGTCCCAAACCCCTGTGTTCCTAAGTGAGGTAAAAGACACAGCGGCCACCCCAAGCTACTCCTTCCCAAACTTAACAAAACACAGCTTTAGAAGCTTTTCTGTACTATGCCCAGAAACAGGATGGGAGAATGAAATGGCATTAGGTTTGCTTTCGGAAGCTTTAAAGGCTGTGTTTTAGGAAATGCTCTCCTTTTTAATGTCTTCCACATTGTGTCCAGCTCTTTTGTGTGCTGTCCCCATTACAAAGAGCTGAAGTTCCTGCTCCTCCAGCACAGATCAGACTGTACGTACTGCCCAGCAGAGCTCAGGCAGCCTGTGGAAGCTGACCTAGCAAACTCCAGCCCAGCAACTGGTCTGCTGTGAGCAGTCACTTCAAATAGCCACCTCTTCCTACATCTGCCTCCTGACTTTTTTCTGTTACTTTATTTGGTTTGTTTTCAAAAGTCATTTTCCCTGGTTGCTTCTCCATAGAAATATTCCCATGTATTTCTTTGTCTTGCACTAGAATCTCAGATTATCCATACCATGGGTGCAGAGTTGCTCTAGCAACTGCCTCAGGATGTGCTGGTTGCTTGGGGCTTGTGTGGTGTCAGGTCAACAATTCCATTCAGTCATGAGCCATCCAAGAGGGAAGTAATGCACTTGTAGCCAATGGAAATCAGTTCATACATTTTTATCGTTATATATATCATATAATATATATAATAGTATATATATATATGTTATATGCTAGTAAAAACATAGTCCAACTACTAGGAAATAAATACTAGTAGTTTTTTTATATTGTTTGATTTTTATGAACCAAGAAATATTGTGCTAGTTCAGGTTTATTTTGCAATTTACAATGAAAACTTATTTTCTATATGTGCCAAGCATAATTTTTCTAACTTAATGTCTAACTGTGAATGAAGAAGGATGGTAAGATCCTGCTTTAAGGAGAATCTTGATCTAGTTTCAAGCAGTGTGGCAGACTAAACGTTCACAGAAACCTTTCCAACAGAGTCCATGTAAAACACTGAAAAAAAATTTAACAGAAAAAAAAGCCTCATGTTTTTAAATGCCTGGTTGGGGCTGCAGCAGAGCTAGGACCCTTTCAGGGGCAGAAGCAACAAGGAAGTGAGAAAATGGGCAATAGGGTTGAGCAATGTAAGCTCTGTATGGCAGACTTGGGGAACGAAGGGAGCCAGGGCTGGGGACTGAACTGGCAGCAAGATCAGTCTGGAGCTGCAGGGAAAGCTGCCCACCATCAGAAATAAGATCCCTCCCCACCAGGAATAGGGAGTTGGGAAAAACCTTGAGGCACAGAGTTCTCGGGAGTCTGTGCATGTCTTCATCTCAGCTGACGAGTGGGAAAGATGGGAGAGAAATCCTGAGGATCTATAGCCACAACTGTTGGAAGGGTGAGACTCATAGTGGCTGTGTGATGTGTGACAGGTTCTCCTGTCAGAGATGCACACATTCATCAAAAGCTGTGGTGTTTCCATCCATTTGAAGTATGTGGCGTTCAGATTCACAGGGAGGAAAAGCAGAATGGGGGAGAAATGTTTGGAACACCACTGAAAGGAATGCTTCAAATATTTAAGATGGTAAATTTTATGTTCCATGTATTTTATCATAATAAATAAAAGGAAACATCTTTAAATTTAATTTAAAGTTGAATTAAGTTGACAATGACACCTAGCTCCCTGCCAGAAACAATCAAAACAACCAAACAACAACAACAAAAGCAAAAAAAAAAAAAATCTCAGCAAAACCAAAAAAGAAGAGCCAAAAATGGAGGTGCATAGCTGCAGCCTAATGCGTGGAAGGTCAAGGTCTGGATTTAGGTCAGCCTAACTACACATTAAGACTCTGCCTCAAAAATAAGTAAATAAATAACACGCTTAAAGAAGAGGAAAGATGATTCACCTGTCATATTAATTTTCCAGGAGTGTGGCATATGCTCACAGCAAAACATTTTACTTTAGGACAACGCGAAAGCACTTCCTATGCAGGACCCTTCTACAGTGGGTCAATAGCAAACTACACCAGTAAAAAAGACAATAAACTGTGTTTATCAATTATGAAAGAGATGTTGCAGGCTTAATTTTTTCTGAGACAGTATCTCAATGCATAGTTGGCTGGCCTGCAACTTGTTATGTAGACCAGGCTGGCCATGAACACACAGAGATACACCCACCTCTGCTAAGACTGAAGGCACACAGCACCATACCTGGCTTGATGCTCATCATTATTTTTCAACAAGAAGAAACTGAAAATGTGTTGAAGGAAATAAAAGTTCTTAAATTTAACCACACAGATTTGAAAGGTAATGAAGTGAAATTTAATAAGAAAATTTTATGTTAATAATATAAGGAAAATACACAAAGGGCAATGGATTCTGCTGGGAAGACCAAGTGAATAGATAGAACTGAAGAAATTACGGCTCAGAGAGAGAAGTGGAGGAACAATCAGAGAGTGTCAGGGATAAGAAGGACAGGTATGAAGGTCCTGCCGGTATTTGGTCGGAACTTACACTATGAACAATAAGCAATATTTGGAGAGACAATGTGTGGAGCTTCTCAGACGTAATGGAAGATACATCTTTATACTAAAAATATCAAGGACTTCTAAGTACACAATAAGAAAAGACACAATGAAGCAGAATAGTGGTGGTGCACACTCTAAACCCTTGCACTTGGGAGGCAGAGGCAGGTGAATTTCTGAGTTTGAGGACAGCCTGGGCTGTCTAATTCCAGGACAGTCAGGGCTACACAGAGAAACCTGGTCTCAAAAAAACAAACAAACAAACAAACAAAACCCAAAGTCAAATCAAACAAATAAAAAACCCCACAATGAGTCAGGTCATAGAAAAAATGCAGAATAATAAAAACAACAGCTGTAAAAAATTTCAGCAAATAAGCAAAGGAACAAACAAACTAAAACCAAAGTATTTTAAAGGATGAACACCTTGTTTCAGCTGGTTGTCAATAAAAGTGGACGATGGATGATCACTGAGGGCTTAGGAAAGTAACTTGCAAGTAGAGTATTGGAAATGATTGATTCTATCATATTATCCATAACACACAAACACACACACGAAAACAGAATAAGACTCTTTTTAGACAAACAAAAGCTAAACATTATAACACAGACATTTACTGGAGAAATTAAAAATAATGTTCTTGGGAGTGGGTGTTGGAGGGGGAGTGATGGATGGGTGTGATCAAGATTGGCTGTAGACATGTATGACATTTTCAAAGAAGAAATACAATAATTTAAAAAGAGGAAGAATTATATTATAAATCTTGTCAATCTAATGCTAATTTCAATACGGCTACTCTAAAGGTTTATAAAATCAAGTCTCTCATAAGACATGTAGTAGGTTGAGTAGCACACTCTGAAAACATAGAATCTCTGAACGTGACCTTATTTCAGAAAAATAGAATCTCTAGGAATCTCTGAACGTGACCTTATTTCAGAAAAAAAGGATTTGTAGATAATAATTAAGGATCTTAACTTGAATTCATGCTATTACAAATGGGTCCTAAATTCAATATCAAATATCCTTAGAGATTGAGGAGAAAACAGATATAAACCCAAGGCCTTGGAAAGGCAGAAGCAGAAACTAGGTTTCCAGCCACAAGCTGAGGAACAGCAAGGTCTGCCAGACAATGGAATAAGCAAGTGGGGGTTCTTCCTGCAGCCTCTGAGCACCCACAGTCTTTGTGACACTGGGATTTCAGACTCCCTTCTTCAGAACCATGAATCAAAGCCCACCATGTTGGGTTGGTTGCTGTGTTATAATTGTTACAGTAGCCATAAATTCTAGTATGCCAAAATTAGAAACAGCATATTTGACATTATCTTAATAATTTCAGTTTCCGAAATTCAGGTGTTGCAAAGAAAAAAACAGGTGGCAGAAACATTTTTGGTTTTCCTTTTAGGGCGAAACCATTTGTTTTCTCTTTATTTGTATTTAGAGGCATTTATCACCCCAGCTGTTGGCAAATACTGAACACGGCGAATTGGCATGTGCATGATATCGTATCACAAGAGAAAGAAATGGCGCAGTCAGTAGTGACCTGTTCTGACGAGTTATGCAAGACCAAGGAAGTCCCTCTACAAAACATCTCAGACAGAAGGCGGCACGCAAGAAGGATATGCACACTGCTGCACCTTTTAGTGTATGCTCATTACAAGACTTCATAAACACCGCCTTCCAGGGACTGTGGGTATGATTCAGTGCTAGTGTGTGTCACAGTTGTATGTGTGAGGCCCTATGCTCAATACTCAGAACTGGAAAAAAAAAACCTTCCAGGTAGCCACTGCATCTCCTTATTAGTATTTCATTTATCACATCACCGGTGATTTCTCTAATAACCCCTGAGTTGTACAGTGGTTTACAGTGATTTGTGAAGTACCCCACTTACCTGTCAAGGTGGGACATAACTGTTTTAGAGATGTCTGCACCTGCTTCTTGCAATATACGGATGATCTGAAACGGTGCGCCTGGGTTCCTTCCAGGGTGGATGATGACTGGACAGCCCAGCTGAGCCTGGGCATGAGCTGTAGCCTGAAGTACCTTTCTCTCGCTGTCCGTCAAAGGCCAGGAGCAGCCAATTTCCCCAATAACTCCACACTTGATACTGGTTCCATCAGCTCCATGCAGAATTTCATTGACAAGGACATCTGTAAGCTGAGGAAAAATGAGAATGAGCCTATTTTATAGACTGTGAAATACATCCAAACAAACTCATACTATACAGAGGCATTTATTTAGAACTGTATTCTTTCAAAACTGTATTCAGAGTCAGGGAGCAGGGAGGATGGCTCAGTCAGAAAAGAGTGTGTCTCACAATCATGAAGATCTATGTTCCACCCCCACTCATCTATGAAGTCTGGGTGAGGTGCTGCATTCTTGTGTCCTCAGCACTGGTGAGACAGAGATGGATGGATCCTAGGGGCTCACTGGCCAGCTGGTCTAGCCTACTATCACCAATTAGCTCCAGGTCAATGAGAAACCCGATCTCAAAGGAGAGGTACAGTTTTCTTAAGGATGACATCTGAGGTTGTCCTCCAACTTCCACACACATGTTCCCTGA
>NC_022018.1:1155875-1171728 GCF_000317375.1 Microtus ochrogaster | reverse complement strand
CACACACACACACACACACACACACACACACACACACACACACACCAACATTCTTTTAGTTAAGTTTGGGTAATGAATCAAACATTTTTGACTAATTTGCAAATTCAACTAGTTATTCTAAGTGTCTTACTGAGACTATTGAGAAACTCATAGCTTAAACACTCTGTAGGGACAAGAAGAGAAAGGCTGTTTAGCCTGAGAAGAGGCGTCCTTATTTTAATCTGGATACAACAGCTATGGATGCCATTGAATCTGTCAACTCTATCAAGTTCTTTAATACTCTCCTTTATTCCCATAATGTGTACGTACATTACTTGGTTCCTATGTCCAGTAGCATTTAGGCATTTAAGTCATTAGCTTAGTCTTCAACTATCATAAATGTAGACATTTAAAAGCTTATTGGAACATAATGCACATGAAAATTTAAATTAAACCATTTTAAATATCAATAGGTGTTTCACCAAGAGTCTACCTGACATTCTGTACAGGCTATGGAAAATATGCAGGATATATTCTGTATGTAAACACATATAAACTGACACGTGTTTCACAAGAGAACACACACATGTACAACAGAGCCTTGCAAGCTTAGCTTCCTTCTATTCTGCCCATTCTTACTTAATATTATAAACAAGAGAACAGACCTTCTCCCACCCCTCCCGGCTTGTAATAAGAGAAGAAGCTGTATTTGCAAACGTACCAAGCCTATGCCTGCCAAGTCTCACCCTACTGTGAATTTTCATTGCTGGTTATTATAAAACCTGAGGGGAAAGCCAAAGCTGCACGATGAAGCTTATGGAAAAATGAGGTTTACAAGCAGACTGAGGGGAACTGCTGAGCTCTGATAGAATTTGTACAAACCAAGCATTAACTCATCAAAGCTGCCAATGACCAGTGTGTCGAGAGCCCCTTCCTCAACATTTGAAAGACACGGAATCTCACCAATTTGGGTCCTAGTCGGTAGCTGTCTTTGTGAGCTAAATACAGTCACATATCCAGTTCCTTCTGAGCCAATGGCATTTCCAGGGTTCAGACTGTCCTGAATTTACACAAAACGTCGTAAGTAGTACTGTTTACCTGCTCCACTGACATGGCCCTGGTTGTTGCAGAGAGAGTTGCATCAACGTAGAACCCAGCTCCTGCTATGATGTGGACTCCAGTTTGCTCAGCTAGCCACTTCAGTGTCAGCACATCCCTGCCGAGCCCAGTGGTTGTGTTCTCCACCAAGGCCCCTCCTCCCTTAGCCTTGAAATACAACAGTTCTTCCTTTATGGCTTCTGTCTCTTGATTCAGCTGGAGGTTCTCTTGATGGGAATAAGGATTTTTCTGAATCCAAAATAAATTTTTCAGCATGATAGGCTCCTTGGAGGTAGCTTCATGGCATGGAGGAGGTGGGCAGTAAAAATTGTCGAAGGTCATTGTTAAATGCTCATGGGTCAAGGTGCGGCCCAGTTTGCTTGGTTCTACCAGGCCCAACACGGTTTGCACTTTCCCACTTAGGGAAGACATTCCTGACAGTGGCACAAGGATTTGCTCTAAAAAGGAAATAGGAAAAGCGAATTAGAACATTTAACACAAACATGCAATCTGTCTGTGAGGGGAGGGCTATGAAAGTGACAGTCTGGAGGATCAATGACAGTAGAGAAAAGACCTCATTTATCATCTGCCCCAAGGGGGAATGGCTGGATTAGATGTATGTCCCCAGTGCTTCCGCCAGGTCTCCTCCGATAGAGCAATTCCAACTTTATTTACTGGAGAAATTTCTTGATATCCAGTTCATATTTATATTTTACTATTTTTTGTCCCAGTTATAGCTATGCTTCTTGGATACATCAACAAAAACCATTCTCCTTCATAATCGATAACTTTCATTAAATTGAGCTATATATTAATATTAATATTATGTCATCACTTTTAACTTGGATGAAATATACAGGGGCCTCTACTCATGGTGCTACCCATTTGTTACCATACTGGATGGACTACTGTTGACGACCTGCCGTGTGCCAGAAGCATGACATCAAATCCCTAACCCGCATGGCTTCATTGGGGATGACCCCAAAATAAGTCGGGGAGGGAGAAATACGTAACTGCCTTTTTAAAAAAATATTAAAAGTAAGAATAAACAAACCATTTCACTTTCAAGAGTTTATTGTCTAGTGCACATAGAAAGTAACCCTTCAAAATACTTAAAAGCAAAACTTCATTGTTATAACGAAAGTGACTAAAAGGTTATCTGTGATGGTTAGAAGCTAAATGTCAGCTTGACCCAACCTAGAATCACTTGGAAAGAGAGTCTCAAGGAGGAACTGTCTACACTGGCTTAGTCTGTGTGTTTGTCTGTAGGGAATTTTCTTAATTACGTCCATTGACAAAGGAAGAGCCAGCCCATCATGAGTGGCAACATTCACTCCCCAGGCAGGGGAATCCTGAATCATAATAAAGTGGAGAAATTGAGGCAGGCACAAGCAAGCAACAAATATGTATGTGTTCATTTCTTTCTTTCTTTTTTTTTTTTTTTTTTTTTTTTTTTTTTGCTTTTTCGAGACAGGGTTTCTCTGTGGTTTTGGAGCCTGTCCTGGAACTAGCTCTGTAGACCAGGCTGGTCTCGAACTCACAGAGATCCGCCTGCCTCTGCCTCCCGAGTGCTGGGATTAACGGCGTGTGCCACCACTGCCCGGCTGTGTTCATTTCTTTCTGTGCTTGATCAGGTGTAATGTGACAACGGTCTCAGTGCCCACCCCTGTGACTTCTCTGCAGTGATGGCCTGTCACCTGGAACCAGAGCTAAAGGAAGCTTTTGTTCCCCTAAGCTGCTGTGTGCCGAGGTCACAGCAACAGACATGAAGCTAGAACAGAACAGAAACAGAAATCAGCTGCCGTCGCTGAAAGAGCAAAAACAACTTTGTCCCCAACGTACTTTCCTTTCGGACACAGATGAAGTATTCGCCCAAGTTGCT
Organism: Microtus ochrogaster; assembly: GCF_000317375.1. Taxonomy (NCBI): domain Eukaryota; kingdom Metazoa; phylum Chordata; class Mammalia; order Rodentia; family Cricetidae; genus Microtus; species Microtus ochrogaster. Next base: position 1,168,769 of record NC_022018.1, on the reverse strand, counting down.
CTCAGTGACAGCAAGAACTCCAATTTCAGCACTTCTGTGTTCTGTGTACATCCCTAACGGAAGGAACTGGATGAAGAGGAAGAAGGCACTGAAATTGGTGAATAGTGACCCCACAGCTGACGGCAGGAGCAATGCCGCACTGCCTAAAGTGAAGCTCCAATCAGAGGATGGGCCAGCCATGCTCACCGGACTCGAAGAAACAGGCTGAAAACTGAGAACAGACTAGCTTTTAAAGCTTTCAAAGTGTTTCAACAGACATTCTAAAATTATCCCCCACCCCCGCCATATCTTTGGCAGCCTTCTCTGTATGTGTGGGGGTAGAACACAAGTTTGAGCCCGTGGAGGTCAGAAGTCAAACTCAAGTGTCATTCCTCTGAAGCCATGCTCCATGTTTATAAAGACAGAGCCTCTCCCTGGCCTGGAGCTCACATAAGAACTAGATAGTAAACTCCAGGGATCCTCCTATGACAAAGCCTGACTATAAGATCACTAAGGCCTACTAACACACCTGGATACTTCAGGTGGGCTCTAGAGATTGAACTTGGGTCTTCATGTCTACAAGGAAAGGACTTTATCCACTGAAGCATCTTCTAGATCCATCCTATGATTATCTGGGAGTCTTGCTGCTCATAAGTAAATCAGAGACTCCGCATTGCACAGGAATCAAGTCAGATGCTACAGGAGATGAGACAGGATACTACACACGAAACACCAGGACAAGGGGCATGCAGTCTGTGGTCAGCAAAGAGTCGAGTTATTTTGCACATTGACTAGATAAATTCTTTCTGCAGAAGAAAGGGTATGGATCTGTTGTGGGGACAGAGCTGGGTGGGAGCAGCTGGGGGAGGGGAAACCACAATCAGAATATACTTTATGATATGAAAAAACGTATTTTCAATAAAAGAAGAAAACTTTAAAAATATAATGGGTACAGGGCAGACACTGAAGATAAAGTCAGAGGTCAGAGGGAAAGGTTTACAAATAATGGGTCAGTTTTTATCTAGGCACCTCAGTGACCTTGAAACACGGCAGATGAACTTAATCATTTGGGAAAGTTTGCTGACAGCCATAAGTGACTAATTTATACTTTTCACAGGGAACTTCAGGGCTGTGACCAATGTGACTGATAAGTTTTGTCTGACAGTGTTCTTGTGCAAGCCATGCTTCCAACATTAGATTGCACACACGGAGGCCATGAGGAACGCGTGGTATCTGCTCAGAGATTCACTATTCGATGGCCAGTCTCCACACAGGCAGTGTTTTTCATTGGTGATCTCACTGTTCTGAAGAGAGGTGCATGGAAAGTGGTTTGACTATAGACTGGAAGTTACTGTTCAAAGCCTTATTCTTTGCTACTAAAAATAAACAGTACGTAGTTACTCCTTTGGTTGATGAGATCACAGAACCATTAATAATACATTCAGTCCTCCATATGGGTTCATTTTCTGGGTCCTTCCTTCTGGCTGACAGCATTACAGATAGTTTGGGAACGTCACAGAGAGGGCAGAAATTAGGCTAAGCTGATAAAACACTACCACGTCTACTAGAAAAGGACCAAATTCCACGCTTAATTGATGCGTCTTTGAAAGAGCAACTTGGTATGCTTCAAGTTTACAAGCTGTGAGTCTTTGTAAAAAAAAAAGAATGACTTAAGAAATGTCATCCCCTCTGGGAAACTCCTCTAATGCTCTCAAACAGAGCTGGCTGTTCTTCTGTGATCACATACAATGGAACGCACTCGCCGAGGATAGGAAAAGATTAAGGAACAAAAAGGAGGCAGCAGTGCTTTAAGCAGGGATGCGGCTTTGAATGGAGCAAGGCACAGACTAGGAATTCATGGTTCCAGTGTGACCAAGCCCCTTTTCGCCTGTGTTCTGTCTGGATGTCACTTCCAGCACACAGGCAGAGGGCTCTCGGGGTCTTTCATCATAAGGATGAGCACTCGGCACTCGTAGAAGCAGGAATGGCAGATAAAGGCTGATAGTGGCAGTGCACATCTGTGCAGAGGGGAATGCCCGCCCACACCAAAGGAGGCTTCGAGCATTTTCCAGAGCTTCCCACAGGAAGTTCAGTATCACACACACCTGCACTGCAAACGGATAGCTGCATCTATAAACGCATTTGACAACAGCTTTGTTCCACATCATCTGTGAGATCTGAATATTTGCGAAAGGCTAGTCTGCAAGGGTGAACCAATGGCCTATGAGACTTCATACCACTCTTCACCTTGACAGGATCTGGAATCATGGAAGGGTCGAGGTCCAGGCATGCAGCTAAAGCATTACCTAGATTAGGTTAGCTGAGGTGAGAAGCCCAAGCCCAGATGCGAGCAGCCACATACCATGGGCCGGGCTAGCACACCGGACAGAGGAAAGCTAGCTGGACACCACCATTCATCTTTATCTCCTTGGCTGGGGATGCACAGCCCAGGTGCTTCTGCCTTGATGAATGGTGTCACTCTAACCCCAAATAAGTCCTTCATTCCTCAGATCACTTTCAACATGTCCTTGGTCTGAGCAACAAGACAAGTAACTAATACAGAACCCGTTCAACCATTCTAATACTTTGTTTTTGTTTTCTGAGACCAGGTCTCACTCTGTAGCTTACATAAGCCTGAACTCATGATGGTCTTCCTGCCTCAGATGCCTACATCCTGGAAATACAGGTGTGAGCCACCATGTCTGTCAACTCATCTAGTCTCGCTGGCTGGGCATTGAATAAAAAGAGAACACCGAGCAAAAAAATGAACACAAGAAGAAAGTAAGAGAATGGAACAAAACTGCCATACCACAGCTGAAACCAGAGACAGTACATGGAATTTAATTTCTTAGAAATATATGCATACACTACCTTTTATAAGATATTATAAAAATTTACTTCATGACCAACAATCTGGTGGGGAGGAAGAAGTCTGGACATAACTTTGGTTTCCATTCAGTTTCACTGGAATTTTGACGATTATTTTGATCTGGCCACTATGATTAAGCATATTCTGTTTACCTAAGTTGAATATCATTTTCAGTTACTCTAATAGTCAATGACTCTAATTGGACTTCAATGCACAGAGGATATTGGCAAGTCACACACCTGGGTGTGTCTGTGAGGACGTTTCAGAGCCAATTAGATCAGAAGGGTTTTGACCCAGTGAACAGATTAAACCCTGAAGGGTTCATAAATGACAGCATTTGGGGGAGTTGGTAGAGGTGGGGCCAACATGGAAGAAACAGGTTACTGCCTATATGTTCTTCAAGGCCATAGCTTATCCTGTCCCCATAACTGGACCTGTGTGCTTCCTGGCCACAATAAGACAAACAGCCTCCTCTGGCAGGCTTTTCCCTCAGCCATGATGGTCAGCACTCCCTTGGAGCCAATGTGGATTGAGCTCCCTGAAATAGTGAGTCACAGCTAATGCTCTCCTTTGTCCTTTTGGGTGATTTATGCCTTAGTTTGCCACATTGGTGAGAAAAGTCATGAGCACTGGTAATCTCACACTTCAGAGGAGAAAGGACAGCCAGAAGTCTAGAAACTTCGTACAGACAAGTGGGAACTCTTAAACACAATCCTCTGCATGCCGTAGGCATCATACCTTGCCCTTTTTTACACTGGTGTGCCGGCCCGAGAGCTGACTGAAGCCACTAGTACTCCAACTGAGATATAATGGTCAAATTGGCAAACTGACTTTTTTACAGAGATGATTTAAAACTTCCTGTCCCGAGTTCCCCCACAACAGTGAAAGGTCTAGTGCCTTTTATAAACCCCTTTGCTGCATTTCCCTCATTTTTCTCCATGAATAAACCCTTACTGATGAGGCAGAAGAGATGGAACCAAGGCCATGTCCCTGAAGAGACCTGTACGTATTGCTATAATGCTGAAAGAAAAAAAAAATCAGACGGTGGCTGGGTCTGAAGTGACACCAGTTGAGATGGCAAAAAAGCAGAAGAGCAGATGGGACTTTCTAACTGGACTTGCTGGGACTAAAAAAATACCCTGCAAATAAATGGCCCAAATATATCAACACTTCTATTTTTTATGTGTTACATCACAGTACAGCAGTACTCTATAAACACTGCACTTAAAGCTGACATTTGATTTGTGATAAAAATATTTTAACAGCTATATAATATTTTTTAAAGCTTGTTTGAATACTTCCGTCATTTAAAGGTTCAGATCTGTGACACAGCCTCTCCCAAACAGCGCGGATCAGGCTGTTGTATAATGACGACCCCAGGACATCTTGCACATAACCCCTGCCTTTTCTCTAGCCCATGTAGTGATGCTCGAATAAGGAGAGATGGAGCAGGGCATGGAGACACGAGCCTGCTATCTCAGCTACTCAGGAGGCTGAGGCAAGAGGATCCTAAGTTCAAGGCCTGTCTGGACTGCAGCGTGAGTTCGAGGCCAGCTTGTTTAGTGAGACTCTGTCTCAAACTAACAATCAAAAAGGGCTAGAGAGGTAGCTCAATGGTAGGGCCCTTACTTAACATGCAGAAGAATGGGGCTTGGGTATCACGTTCAGTATGGGAGGTGGGAGGCGGGGAAGGGAAAGAGATGCTATCAGACATTCAAGGATGTAAGTGGAAGTCAGTACATTCTTCAGCCTATGAGACACATGAAACAAAATGGTTCAGAGACAAAAGGACAGCGCATATGTAATAACTGGGCAAAAATGATTTCACTCACGAGCTCATCTTTTGGCAACCTTTAGACTTAAAAAGTTGACAAACAATGTAGAAATATTTGAAAGCTGGAACCATATCAGGGTGCATGGCTGAGGATGTGGCTTGGGGCCTAATTGACCCTAGGTTCATCAAAGTAGGCCGCTGGGCCAACTCTTCCTATCACAGTCTGTGCAGACTCTGGTAACTGCCTTGTCTTTGTTAGTCGCTGCTTAGGGAAACAACTAAAGCCATGCTCTTATTATGAAGAAGACAAAATGAAAAGGGGAGAGGTGGGGTGGGGAGGGCAATAGAAGAGGAGAGGAGGAAAGGGGGGAAAAGTGGTGTCTTTACTTAATTCAAAACGAAGTGTAATGTGCACCAGTGACATCCTAGAGTCTGGGGAGATGGAACGGTCCATACCGCCTAGCAGTCTCAACTTACGGCCTTCCTTCAGAAGCAGGCCCCACCATGGATGCTGGGAGGACACTGGGGAAATGCTTGGATTTCAATACTAACCACAGTCCTGTAAGCAAAACATGCACCAGTCACCAGACAGGCCAGTTACACCTTTATTTACATCACGGAGCATATTTCATACTGGGAGCTGCACACAGAAGGCCATAAGGCCCTTGCTGTGCTTCCCTAATGTGTGTGCACACCCGTGCACGTGCATGCGCGCGCACTATACACACACAAAAAAGGAAAGAAAAAAAAATCTCTGCATTAAATTTAGCCCTCAGATTTTTATATATAGAGGTGCCTTCTGCAGCAAGAGGTTGTTGCCCAGAAGTTGAAATAATCTGAATAAATATTAAAGCCAGTTCTGACCTGTATTCAGTCAATGGAGAACTAAAGTGTTTATATTTAATTCCTGGAAACCACAAATTAGTATCTGAAATGTGTTAATATCTCTCTCTCTCTCTCTCTCTCTCTCTCCCTTCTTCCTCCCTTGCTTTCTTTTTTGCTCTTCTTTCTTTTGTTTTCCAAGACAGAATCCTAGTACCCCAGGCTTGCCTGAAACCTGAAACTCATTATGAATCCTAGGCTGCTCCTGAACTCATGGGTATCTTCCTGTCTCAGTGTCCTGAGTGCTAGGATCACAGAAATTATCCATCACGCCCAGCATCTTCCCACAATTTTACTGAGAAATCTATCCTTGAAGGGCGCAAATGAAGCTGGAAGAAGAGCAGGTCTCAGAGTCTGCATTCTCGGCTGTTCCACTAAGTAATGGTATCACTTTAGGTTAGCGGTGTGACCAATCTGAATCTGTTTTTCTAACTGTAAAATGAAGTGTTGAAAAGATGGATTCCCAATGCAGTTCAAGTTTCAGTTTATTCATTAAGGGGAAATACCTTAAAATATATGTATTTACACACACACACACACACACACACACACACACACACACACACACACACAGTAGGAAGATGGGTTCAGGTTCAGGCCCTTCAACATTTAAGAGAACACCAGGAGAATGTGTTCCAGGGCCCGGCTCTGATGTTTCTTCTCTGAGGAACAGATGAGCTTCTGATGAGCTATTTTCCTCACTTGAAAACCCCAACATTCCCCTGAACTACCACAAAGCTCAAAAGGGAACGACAAGGAAGAGAATACCCCAAAGCACTGTCCAGATTATAAAGCACCGTCTAAATGTTTGGAATTATTACAAACTTCGAATTATTTCCCAAATATTTGCTTAGTACCGACAGCCAAATGAACCTGAACTTGTTCTTTTTAAAAACTAACAATAGGGGGTTGAAGTTTATGAATCAAAGCGAGGCTCTAATTTGCTTATAAATGAATCCCTGCACTTGAGACCCGGGATTGTTAAAAGTAGATTGACTACTGCGATTGACATCAGAGCTCATTAGGTTTTTGGAAATGCCCACCAAGCGATTAAAGCCGCGGGAGGTCCTCATTAGCCACTGGGAACTGCTACTAGCAACGCCGCTTAAAATGAATGGACGTAATACAGTGTGTTAGTCTTCACAGATGGCCTTTAGTGAGCATGCCTTTCGACGTCATCACTCCTGTGCGGTCCCCAGGCCCCCTGAACCAGAGCTCACCTGCCACCCACTGCAACCAAAACAATGTGGCGAAGTGATGGACCAATGGGATGGCAATCTGAGACAAAATCTTCCGAAGCAGCCGCTCCCTTTGGGCTTTGGGGACCCGAGCTCCAATGTAAGTAGTCTATGCTTGTATGGAAAGGAGCGGTCCTGAGAGTATGTGGAAAGAGGAGGCTCCCAGCCATGCAGTCCCTGTGAACTCAGCCCTGTGGAGGTACCAGGAAGCTGCATGGCCACCTTCAATGTTTTTGTTCCGCAGAGATTCCAAAGGACTGCAAGCTCAGCTCCACGTGACTCAGTAGGGCACGGTACACCTAGAGAGTTGTGGGAGATTATAAAGCGGCTATTGTTTGAAGCCTCTGGTTTAAGGTATCACTGTGGACTGAACTTTGCATTTTTCCCCAGGCTCTATCGATAAAATGGAATCCTCGTCACTAGCGGTGGCGGCGGTACGAAATTGGGAGCTTTGGAGAAACTGTGAGATCATGGAAGCAGAGCCCTCTGCAATGAGACCAGTTGATTTCCGAGCTTCGTTGCCCCGTTACTATGTAGAGACAGAACAAGATGACAGGCCTTTTATGACCACAAAGAAGATAAAAACCCGCAAGGACTGTTTTATACTTTAGGCTTCTAGTTCTATGAAGTCGCATGTGAGACTGCATGTCTGTCGTATAATACAGAAAGTCTGTGATACTTTGTTCCTGTACACCACACAGTTGGAGACAAGCAGTATATCATTCTGCAAGAGATAACATATGTAAAGGGCAATGTTGAATGAGTAAATTTTAAAAAGGTTTAATCAAGCTACATATGCAGAATTCCAGCTCTGGGGAGACTGAGGACAACCTGGGTTGCACAGCAAAAGCTTGTTGCAAAACCGAAGCAAATCAACAAAAGAGTTTAAAAATATTTCAAATCAGAAGAATAAAAATGTTATTCAAATTAAGTCATAATTATAAATTTTTCCTACTAATAAAGAAGATTAGTTGAATGCTGGATGTGAAAAAGAGGTGGGGTATCTTTTCTGATAAGTATTTGTGATATTCAATTCTTATGCCATCCCATTGATGGAAAAGGTTAGCTTCGTACAGTTTTGCTTGTGTTGTATCAATTTTAAATATTTCAAATTACATTAAAAATAAAAATGGGGGACTGCAAACATATTTCAGCAATTAAGACCACTTTATTCTTGCAGAGAGCCTGGGTTTAGTTCTTAGCACCTGTATGATGCTCATGACCATCTGTAACTCTACTTCCAGGAGATTTGGTGCCCTCTTCTGACCTTCTTGGGCACCAGCTACACGTGTGCCACACATACATCCATGCAACAAAACACTCACATACATAAAATATTTTTAAAATTAAAAAACCATAAAATAAGACATCAATGCAGTGCCATATAAGAATTTGAGAGATATGTCCATTATATACTGTCTAAATCAGTTTAGTATCTAAATCAGTAACACTTTCTAATTTCTTTGTGGTGAAAATGTCAAGATCCTTTTTTCAAGTTCTTAAAACACATATTAGATTTCGCTGTCTCAATCACACTGTTATGTAATGGCACCCACAGCTTCTGGATCTCATCTCATTGTGGCCTAGACTTCAGTATCAGCGTGTTTCCCATCTCTCTCCTCCCCTATTGTCTCCCGAGTCTACGGTGACCACCCTTCTAATCTCAACTTCCACGAGATCAATTCCTTTATATCCTATATACAAGTGAGCTCTAGTGGTGTTTGTCTTTGCTCTTGGCTTTAACATAATGATTCCACCTCTGTTGACACAAAGGACAGGGATTGGCTCCTTTCGATGCCTGGCTAGTCCTCTGATTCTTCTGGGCTTGCATGTGTGAGTTTCACTGAATGTCCACATACACCTGTGTACTTAGGACTTTCCTTCACCCATTGATCACTTAGGTTGTTTCTGTATCTCATTTATTACAAATAGCACTGCCATAAAGATGGGGTGCTGAGATGGCTCTGACATCTTGACTTAACTTCCATTCAATATGTGCCCAATGGTAAGATGGATGCTCATTCTAGTCTTGAGTCTACTTGTGTGTTTTCCATTATGGCCGACTAATTTCTCTTTCACCAACAGTAAACAAGTGCCGCCTTTCCTCCCCATCCTTGTCAGCTCTTGTTCTGTCTTTTTGATAATAGGTATTCTCATTGGAGAGAGGTAGTACTTTATTATAATGCACTTGCATTTCCCTGATGATTAGTAATTAGGAGACATTTTTCATGTATCTATTAGCAACTTGCACATCACGTTTTGAGAAGCACCAGTTGAGTTCTAGCACACACTTTCAATCAAATCTTTTCCATGTTCAGTTTCTTATAATTATGGGCATCAACCCCTATCAGACACACAGTTTTCAAATATGTTCTCCTTTTTGGAAATCTTTCTCTTCCTTATGCTGATAAGTTTTCTTTGCTATGAAAATGATGTGATCCCACTCGTAAATGTTTGCGTTTGTTCTGTGCTTTTGGAATGTAATAAAAAAATGTCCTCCCATTTCAGTATCCTGAAGAATTTCCCTGTATTTTCTAATTTCAGGCCTTACATTTCCAGGTGCTCTTTGAATGAGGGGAGAGAGGGATCCACTCTGACTCCTCTACATGGGCATCTGGTTCTCACAGCACCGTTTACAGAAGACTTTCCTTTCCCCAGTACACACTCTCAGCAGCCTTGAGGAAAGAGCAGCTGCTCTCAGAGTGGTCTGTTTGTCTGCTGTATGCAAGTACATGCCACTGTAATTACTGTGGTTTTGTACTGTATGAAACCAAGTAGTGTAATGCCTCCTGCTTTGTCCTTTTTGTTCAGGACTGTTTTGGTAATTGGTGTTTTTTTAGAGATGCCTTTTTTTAAGATCCATGTCTATTTTGAAAGGGGTTGCACTGACTGGACAATTTTGAATAGTATGAACATATAAAAATACTGTTATAGGTTTTAACATGCTATATTACAAACAACTTTCAAGGAGGGGTACAACACTATGTAAATCCCCCTCTTTATTTCAAATAGCTGTCCCAATGTTCCATTGACAGATAAGGACATTTATTTGGGATTGTCGCCACCAGATAAGACTCCAAAACATGACAGGAGGAAAGGCTATGCCATTTCAGTTTGCTGTGAACATTTCTAAAGATACAGATCACTGAGAAGGCTCAGCAAGGAAAGCCACTTGCTGCCAATCCCCATGGCCCCCAGCTGATCCCTGGGGCTCCTGACGTAGGAGATAGCAGATTTCTAAACGCTGTCCTCTGAACTCCACGTATGTGTTATGATGCATGTGTGTACACACAAAGAAATAAAACGTACTGTGTGACGTACAAAGTTGTTTAAAAGTCTGTCATTGTAAGACCCTAACTTACATCAGCAGCAGCAGCGCCAAATGACCGCCAGTGGTTTCCATGGTAGAATCTCGCTCCACTCATCAGGGAAAAGCTGTATATTGGAAATGGTAACTTAGTCCTGGCAGAAGTGCTGACACTGCAGGGTTCCTTCAAAAAAGTCCCCTTGGGTGATAGTCACAACAAATCTGCCGTTTCATTGAGTAGTTTATGAAGATAAACACCACCAAAACGAAGGCAGAAATGCCACAGTCCCGCTTTCTGAATGTCTCAGAAGTGAAAGCTCCTCAGCTTCAAAAAAAAAAAAAAAAAAAAAAAAAGCACTTCGGCAATATTACTAAATCGCAGTCCGAAATGTGTTATTCTGATGTTGGGAATCTGTTTTAAGGAGATGTCTAGGCATATGCAAAACATTGACATACAAAGATTTCATTCTGTCATTATCTAGAACTGCACCAAGGTCTTGGGAGCAGAGGAGATGAAGTAGTGGTTAAGTGCACTAGTGATTCTTGCAGAAGACCCTGCTCTGTTCCCAGCTTCAGCCTATGGAGACTCACAACTGCTTGTAACTTCTAAGCCTCTTCTTATCTCTCTAGGCACTGTGTGAACATTAGATACATAGTCAGGCACACATACACATTAAATAAATGTATTTTTTAAAAGCAACAAAAATACCTTAGAAGACAATGGTGATATATACTATGGAGCTTTATATAATCAGTGAAAAAATTTTCAAACAATATTTTCCGTGTGTGTGTGTGTGTGTTTTGGTGTGGTATGTGCATGGGTATGCATGTGTGTGGCATGAGTGTGTGAGTGCACGCTCGTGTAATGTATGTGCATGTACATGTATAGGCTCAAGGACAATAGTCATTCTCTATTACTCTTCTACCTTATTTCCCAAGACAAGGTCTCCCAGTCAGACCCAGAGCTCACAGATATAGCTAGTCTCACTAACTAACTTGCTCCATCTTTTTTTTTTCCGAGACTAGAATTAAAAAGTGGGCCACCATGCCTACCCAGCATTTACACAGGACTTAGGGATCTGAACGCTGAGCCTCACTACTTACTACCGTCAGCAGTGTCATCGCTGAGACATCTCCTCAGTCCACATTTTCAAAGAATACTTAATCACTTAGAAAGATGATCGTACTGCAATATGAAAAGGCAAAACAAACGGTACTAAGTATGATAAATGCATGCCCAGTATATGCATCTGCATGAGAACTTAAAACTAGACATACTGAAATACTGTGTTGATTGTAGGCTGGTAAAATAAACAAAGATAGTTCATATTTTTCTCAAAACAACAAAATTTTCCCTAGCTTTTTATGTTTATCTTTTATATTTATAACCAGTAAAAGAAAATAAAACGGGAAAAGATCAACACCTGTACTAAAATCACATGTTAAAATCAAACAGTTTAACCGCCAACATAAACCAAAGGCCGACAGTGATAAATGATCCCAAGAGCCATTCTTGCCTGATGTTCTGTATTGTCTCTTATGCAATATTTCACACCAAATCTAGACCTTTCCAGTGGCTGTGGGTCAGTCTGATTAAACTCAAGTGGTTTCACTGAGTATTCCAAGGTCAGCAGACTGACCTTGACATGAAAGTCCGAGACTCAGGGTGGAAATTCTGGAGCTTGATCACAAATCTGGAAAATATCCAGGGCTGTGAGAATTCTTTTTCTTTTAAAGGACAAATGATAAAAAATAGTTTTAACGTGTTTATCACACACTTTAATCAATTTCTGACTCTAATACAGACCACCATCACTTTTCTGAATCTATTTTTTAATTTCCACATTATTTTTTTTCTTATATCACAATCAATTCAATCAGAAGCCAAGATTCTACTTGAACACACTTCTGTGTGAGCCTAACAGTAGAAATGGGGGCTGTCAAGGAGACATTTTTGAACAAAATTATTAGAAAAGATCAAGTGTAAATGAAAAAGAGAAACCAGGCAAGAGAAATCTCAAGTCAAGACAAGGACCACAGAGAGCACCTTACCTAAGGATGGGGAATCCTTGGTAGATCAGCAGAAAAACAAAAAGGATGACAAAGGGACAGTTGTTGGAAAGTTGATAAAGATATATTTATCATCTATTATGTGCTATGCAGACAGAGAACGGGAGATTTGATGAAATGCAAGAGGGGCTTCTACCCTCAAGCAGATGCCAAGAGACAATAGCAGTGACTCTTCTCCATTTTCTCTGCCATGTTTACAGAGTTCCTTCCAAGAGTCAAGCACCCTTACGAGCCCATTACTTCTCTTCTCTTTAATTAACTATTGCTAATGCTTCTGGATTGGTGTGACAAGAGGAAACGGAGGCCAAAGAAATTTAAGAAATTTGCTAAAGGGCTGGCCAGATGAATTAGGGCCTATTTTGAAGAATGGCGGTATTAATTCTGAAGAGTAGTCCACGGAAGGTTTGCTCATAGTTAACCAGAGGTTAGCCAATGGTGAACACCATAGCAGCCTTATCAAATGATCACTTCATGTCAAATGCAGCCCTTAGTACTTAGGTGGACATCAGATTTAGTCCCCACACAGTTTACATGTCTACATCCTCTCTGATACCACGCCTATGAATGCAAAGGTAACTGGTTTTAATTCATCCTTTCCTCCTAATCTTGCCGTAGGAAATCTATCCCAGTGGGAGCCAGCATCACGTCACATTAGGCATGGACTAAGGTGAGAGCTTTTGATGGCTCTCCCATCTTTGCAACCCATCTCGTCAAACTTTCTGGAACGCAAACACAAACCATTCTCTGCTTGCTTTGAGTTGTGTTGGTGAAGGGT
>NC_022018.1:1153292-1154185 GCF_000317375.1 Microtus ochrogaster | reverse complement strand
CAGAAGGATAGGCCTTAAAACTGTTCTTGAGCACTGGTCCTAGCATACAGCAGGGCAGGGTTGGGGGTGGGTGCTGGGGGGCTGGGTTGTGGGTAAGAAAGACAGCCCTGCAGAAGGAGCTGCGGGAGGGGGGTTGTGCTCTCTTCCGGGACAATCCGCCCTTGGATAGCACACACTCACCCGTCCAGATGGAACTCCGCAGCATCTGACTGTGATGATTTTTAATCCTAACAGTTAGGTGAGGCAAGGTCTGGAGTTTGAGACCAGCTTGGCAACATCATCAGCTCTAGGTCAGCCTGAGCTACACCTGCAACAAATACACCCTATCTCAAAATAAAGAAGACAAAACAAAAGCACCAATTAAACAAAAACTCCAACATAAATATATAGTCCTCAGATGTTAAAAGCTGTTAATAAAACATCACACTTTTTCCTAGAATGAGTATTTAATATAACTCGAACAATAGAGAAATCTCAGGTAATAGATTCTCTTTGTTGAGAATTATATTATTTCTCTGAATCATAATGTCAAAAATTATTTAAAAGCAAGGAAAATGTTTTCCATCCGTTTCTGGGTGACATATTTGAAAAGCAGGTTTGTTTCTTCGATTTGCCTGTATCTTCACACTACAGGCTCTTGGAAGACAGTGAACACAACTTCTGTGCCCCACACAATACTATATAGGGATACATGACTTTTGTACACTTAAAAATAACAGTAAGTGACTTCATCCTGATTCCCAACTAAGTTGGTGAAAGCCAACTGTAAACCAGAAAAGCACTAACACCAAGCAAAGTCGCAGCGGCGAGGCCTGGCCACTGTGATGATTTTACAGAGAGAAAAATGAAGCAGTAACTCAGACTTATGTTTCTTGGGTGGATGTGGATGGGGT
>NC_022018.1:1125936-1153192 GCF_000317375.1 Microtus ochrogaster | reverse complement strand
GGTATGTGCACACGGGGTGGGTATGTGCACACGTGGTGGGTATGTGCACACGTGGTGGGTATGTGAACACGGGGTGGGTATGTGCACACGTGGTGGGTATGTGCACACGGGGTGGGTCTATGCACATGTGGGTGGGTATGTGCACACGAGGTGAATATGTGCACACGGGGATGGGTATGTGCACACGGGGGTGGGTATGTGCACATGTGGTGGGTATGTGCACACGTGGTGGGTATGTGCACACGGAGTGGGTATGTGCACACGGGGATGGGTATGTGCACACATGCATTCGGAGGCATTCAGAGGCAGTGGTTGATGCTGCTGGTCTTCATTATGTTTTACCTTCGTCTTTGAGACAGAATCTCTCACTGAAGCTGAGGCTCACTGGATCACTGAGGCAAGACTGGCTGGCAAGTATGCCTTGGGAGTCTGTCTGTCCCCACATCTCCAGTACTAAGACTACATGTCTATGCTACTGCCTGACTTTTTTATGTGGGTGTTTGGTTGTGAACTTGGGACCTTGTGTTTGCACGGCAAGCTCTTTACTGACTGAGCCATCTCCCAAATGCCCCTCAGTTCATGGTTTTCAACGTATCGAGCCTAGACCATCTACGGTAGTATCTTTTTAAGGCAGTTTAATTTTTAAAGTCTTCCTTGAAGTACAGCTTCAATTGCACAACTGTGTATTAAAAGATACTTCCCACATCCTTTAATTTGAAGTTGAGATTAAAAAGGCTTGAGATTTGCTACTCTGCTTAGCTAATTTAGAGTTTAATAAGCAACCAGTGACAGCTACATGGTTTTAGACAGTTAGGCTGAGACTATTTGGTGTAAAAAGAAAAAAAATACAAAGACAAACAAAACAAAACAACAACAGGGTAGTTATACAGAAAAAGGTCCAAGAGACAGAGCAGGGCACAATGGAGATGGTGCCAGCCTTCTTCTAGCCCTTGCCCTCTTGGTCTGGTAGCCTGGCTACTTCCTAAATGGACAATTGTGTGACAACCAACATAGCATGCTTGAAGAAGGGGAGAAACTAGTTTTACTATTAACTACAAGAGTTAATTTCTGCTCTCAGACATGTAGATGCCAATGCTGAGCTATTACTGTGATTGACAGCTAACAGGCACTCAATAACCAAAGAACTAATATTTCGTCTCGTGTTTTCCATCCTTCAGTTCCATTGCAATGGAATGCATATGCTCTCTTTAGTTTTGTGCTGCCATGTAGCCTTGGAACCCATCATTACTAGTCTTAAGACAGGAAATTGTGCTATAAATTATATCAGATACCTTGACATCGAAGTTCAGAAGATATAGGAAGACAACATGAGAAAGCCAAGATTTCCAGGGCCACACAATTTTTACCTGAATACATTTCAACTCAATGTAGTTGATGTTTGCCAAGGATCTGCCACTTTCAGTGGAAGATATTAAGGAAAATGAAGATGAAAAGGTGGCAAACGAGGAAGCCACAGCACCCATGACACTGTGCTAGCACGTGGTGAACACCAATGAGAGGTCAGTTGGCTTTCCATATTGACAAGATATTCATGAGATCATGGATAATGGTGACATCAGGAAAGAGGTGCTAGGCAGACATCCTGTTGGGCATGCCTGGGCAACAATCGCCAACATGAAAGACACCAAGAAGGCTTCCTGGAGTAGGAGAAGGAACCTGGCATGGGATAGAAAAGGCATATTAGGACTTGCATGCACTCTGGAAAGCCTCATGCATGGACTACATGACTAGACCGTTATGAAACACAATGACACATGGGCATGGCCCAAAATGAGCCCTGTGTTAGAGTGATAACTGAACGGGCAGTGCAGGGCATGGACCGAACACTGGAGAGAGGAAGTCAAGAGTGAAGAGTTAGGAAAAGAAACGAAAGGATCTGTCTTTGTACCTCAAGGGACATTTCAGGGTACATGCCAACTTGGACAAGCACCCTCTTCCATTTCCTGTAGTATGGAAAAGTGTTAAAAAGATTACCATATGAGAACAAACAAGACTTTGCAAGCTGACTCAAACTGGCATTACTTGAATACTTAGCTGATCTCTGAAACGTGTCACTTGGTGATGACAAAAGTTAAATCACTTAGAAAGACCAAAAAGAACGTAGCAATCCAACTCTGAATTCTTAAAACCCAGTCATTAATATAGCACTGTCCAAATGAATGGATTTTCATAAAACCCTGTATGATAGCTCCAGTTTCCTATAGAGCTAGTTTCATTACCTTCAAGAGATCACTGAGCATCAAAATAGTTACTTATAATAATAATAATAATTTCAGGTGTTTCCCTGAGGACCTTAAGACACACTGCACACTTTAATTAAGTCTCCTAATGTCCAAGACAAGCAAGCAAGGGACGGAGGTGAGTCATCGAAAAGGACCCAGCAGTGGAAGACTTGCCCACAGGATGTGCACTGAGATGAAACCCACTGACTATTGCTCCCATTTCAGCAATGAGGGAATCGAGCTCTTGTTCAGACAAGGGTGAGGAACTACAGTCCATTTTCACTGAAGGCAGAACACACTGCTGTGGCCTCTGGAAGCATCCCCTGGGAGACCTTCAAAAATAGTATCACACCCATGACCTCTGAGGTTTGTCTTTTCAGTCAACCAACATTTTTTTTTAAAGACCTAAAATGTGTGCCAAAGAAAATATACATCATTTCGCTCTTGGAAAGGAAACAGAGGACATGAATCCCAACATGTTGTGGTACATGACATGTAACTGCTTTTGGGAAGGGTCTTAAATACCTCTTTTCCCTATAACAAAATACCAAAAGGAAAAGAATATACAGAAGTGGAGATTCATTTTGACTCTTGATTTCAGAAAACTCCCTTCAAGGCTTCTTGGTCCTGTATGCTTGGGTAGACCATCAAGGCGGCAGAAGTACGTGGCAGAGAGTGGCTCTTCACCACAGTGCATTGATGGTGGTGGTGGGGTGGCTGGAGGAGGCAGGGCAAACTGTAACTTCAAGTTACTTCTCACTCAGTTTCACTTCCTACATTTTCCCACCACCCTTTAATATCATTACATTATGAATCATACAAGGGATTAATCCGCTCACTGTGCCAAGGCACTTAAGACATACTGTCTCCAGGAAGGCCCTCACAGATACCCCCAGTAGTGTGTTCTACCAATCACCTATGCAATACTTAATCCAGTCAAGTTGTCAACCAGGACTAACCAGTACAAGCAGCTTGTGTGACTTCCCTGTCTAGAGTAGTTCTTATCCTCCCTCTATCTCTTGTTAACTTCAGCTCCAGAGAGATGAGTGGGTACTCTCTAGTAGTTAGGGGCTATGTTAGGAGTAGGATTGATTATGTTGTTGATACCGTGCCGATTATAGGACTAGATGTTGAAAAACCTATGGCATGGTTTGGTTGTGGCTTAAATGTACACCCCTAGGATTGGGAGCCTGGTCCTTACTATGGAAATGTGAGGAGTGGTATGGCTTTTAAGAGATGGAATCTAGTGAGTAGAATTGGCTTATTGTAGATTCTGCCCTTGGAGCCAAGTGAGGAGTTCTCTTGGGATCCAGGTTAATCTGTATATGATGATTATGTCACCAAGTAAGTCTGGCCCCTTCCTAGTCTCTTCGGCTTTCTCTCTTACTAAGGATCTTTCCTTGTTAGAATGATGTCATGTCACCCAAATGATGTGACCATCATGGACATTCATGCCCAAACTAATTGGATACTGTTGTCATGCTCCTGAACATCTAAAACTACAAGCTATGTAGATTTATTCTTTTTACAAATCACCCAGTTTCAGTTGTTTTGCTATAGTAACAGGAAAATGGTTTATTGCAGACTAGAAAATGGAACAAGTCCTTCCTTTTACTTCTTCCCTTGCTATACTGGTATAGACCCTAATTCGGTCTATAAAGAGCAAACTTCTGTGCACTGTCATATACAATCTTGTATAAATCAACTGATTTCTCATAAAGAAACTTAAGAACCGCTATTGCTTCATCAGACTGAGAGCATTCACTCAATCCAACTCCCCCTGATGTCCCAGGAGAAAATTGTGGCTTCCAGGGAAATAAAGACCTCAGTCAAAAAGAAAACAAACGTTATTGTTTTGTGACAATATTTTTTTTTTCCACCATCAGGGTCTTTAAAAAAAAAAAAACCAGGGATACAAACAATGAAACTTTATGGCACCATTTTGACATCAAATGAATGCAGCATCCTAAAGATTGACTGCTTATACTGAGTTATCACAACAATGACAATGCAAAACCCAAAACCTGGCTGGGAATTTGTGGAACCACAAGCTTAAGGAAGATCTGCTTCCAGAAACATGACACCAACTGTACAGGAAAGAAATTAGATGGCAGAATCCGCTTATCCTAAGAGAACATGGCACCTGATACAGGAACAGATTTGGAGAAAAGATGAGCACTGATGTACTACAAGTGTTTGTTTTATCAAGAAAGTGAGAAAGAAAGGAAATGGAGTTGGGTACATGGGGAGGTGGGAAGGATCTTGGAGAAGCTGAGGGAGGAGAAAGCAGAGTTAGGGTTTTCCACGGATTACAGATGACCCAGCAGAATGCATCCTGATCCTAAAGAAAACCCAGCACCTGAGCCTGGCAGCTCATAACCACCTGTACCTCACTCCAGCTCAGGGGATCCAACACCCCCTTTTAGTCTTCATGCATGCGCGCGTGCACCATACACACGCGCGTGCGCGCGCACACACACACACACACACTCACACACACCTTTAAAAGAAAGGTTCATTGAGCAAATTATTTTATCTTGTGCATTTCTATTACTGCCTCCCAAGACCCTGTAAATCCTATATTCATTTATTAATATTACTGGACATAATTATTTAGCTTCATTTTAAAACAATTATTAAGCAGAAAGTTCCTTTAATTACAGATTAAAATACAGTTTATCAAAATTGCCAAAATATCCAAGGACTATAATTTTAATCTCTTTTTTGAGATTTGATTTATGTCTGTAACTTTAAGAATTTTACTCAGTTTCTTGAATAAAAAGTCATTTTAAGTCAAATCACAAATCTACTGCCAAAACATGTCAGATGCTGAAATGCCATCCAAGCAAAGTATGGTTTTGAATTTAGATCAATGATTTTAAAGCAACTACAATATTGGATATTTTTATTAAATATTTAAAAAGTTGTGTTTACAATGAAGATGTTTAAGTTTCAATTAAGGTTAAGTGTTATGTGCCCAAGAGTTTTTAAGATGAAAGGAACCATGAGGGT
This sequence comes from Microtus ochrogaster, assembly GCF_000317375.1. Taxonomy (NCBI): domain Eukaryota; kingdom Metazoa; phylum Chordata; class Mammalia; order Rodentia; family Cricetidae; genus Microtus; species Microtus ochrogaster. The sequence continues at coordinate 1,147,937 of NC_022018.1, read as the reverse complement.
CCTTCAATTCCATGTCTTTGTTTTACAGATGTGAAAACTGAATCCTCTCTCTTTCAAAGGTCCAGGAATCTAAACCAGAACTGAGTCTGTTAACTTCTCAACCTTATGATTGCTTTATTAAGCCATATGAAGATCACAATGAGTTCCCATGGTCTTCCTTAATATGGACGTGCTACTCCAAATATCAGTCCGAACACACTGAACCTGATACAATTTATTATTTTAGAAACACTGTTACAACAATCTAATCCCAGCTGCACTGTTCTTGGGGTGACACAAAGTGGCCACTGGATTGCAGTGTATCCCTTTTCCTAATTACAAAAACAAGGACTTTAGTAATTTAGAGTCACCTACTTAATTTGGTTGTTGTAAGAAGCAATAATAAAAATAACCCTAAAGCATTCAGCATAGCTAAATGCAAACTAGATGCTTAATAACAAAAACCCATCTTGACTATATTTAAACCAAGAAGCAATAACCACTTGGAGTCATAATTAGGAATGAGCAGAGAGGAGCAACTCCGTGTCCCTGTAACACCCGAGCAAGCCAACATGGCTGCATATCTAAGAGGCTCTGTGGCTCCTAAATGTTCCTACTTTTCTATAATCCAGTTTTGTGTTTACCTAAGCCACGTAACAATTATGGATTGAGACCAAATTTAGAAGTCAGTGCCTCCTCCTAGGAGCCACAGTTCCTAAGCAGGAGGCAGTGTTAAGTAAGAGCCTCTGTTGTTGCTGATATACCCCAAAGAATCCACCTGCACGTCTCCTGTAAGAGCAGAAGCTCTGACAAGCATCATTTGCTAACAGTAAAATATGACTTCCCAGGTGACGTGCGAGATTGTCTAGCCTGAGCTGACCTTTGAAAAAAAGACAAACAAAAATTTACCAACTAGATTGTCTTGGATAAGAAATTGATTCTGCAAAGGGAAAGAGAAGGAAGTATCAATAATTATAAAAGTGTTGTAAATGCAAATTTTGAGCAAAGGTGAGTATAGAAAATAGGTCTATGAGGGAAGGTCTGTGATAAAATGCATGGCTAACATGCAAAATTCTCTGGTTCCATCTCCAGCACCAGGGTGGGTGGGGGTCATCTCTGGGGATGGGATTTTCCTGTAAAAGCAATTTCTTAGAAACTCCTTTTTTTTTCCTTTGTTTTTATCTTTTTCAAACATGGATCATTTGGGGGTTAGGGGTATTCTATCTAGTATGCCTGAGATTCTGGATTCAATCCACAGAACTTCAAAATAAAAAAAGTACAAGCAAACACGATTTCTTTTGATTTCCTATACACATGAATATATGCACGTATGCAATTTTTATGTGAGAAATAATTTGCTTCAGTCTCTTCTACTTGGCAAAGTAAAGTATGACGTTCGTAAGAGAAATGAAACAAGAGAGTTGGGAACGTGAGTTGGTGGTAATGACAGCATGGGAACCGGAGCCAGTACTTTAGATTGGATTCTTGATCCCACTTCTTGGAGATGCTCTCAGGGTGGAGGGGGGCACTCCATGCAGTTAGTACTAAAAGGCAGGGTTGAAATGGGCTTCTAACCATTTTTAAGCTTATACTCAACATGCATTCTTTCTTAAAGCCTACAGTTTTCCTTTCTGAATTGCATGTCTCCATCTCAAATTTAAACAAGCATTGCTCTCAGTGTTTAATTACAATTTAATGGAAATAGTACTTGCATTCCAATTAGCTTTTAGTTTTCACATCACGAATATGCATCCAAGTTATTGTGTCATTATAATCTCATGTTATAATGGCTTCATAATGCAAGTCCCTGCAGGGTTGAATTAGTAGTTTCCTATGGTAATCGCCCATCACTATAATATCATAATCACATAAGCGCAGTCCCCTCATGCTCCGCCGCAATCATTCTGACATTGTAAGAGCATTTTAATAGTATTAGCATAGATTCTCTAGAGAAATCATCTCATTGTCACTGCATTGCCACACAAGATTAATTGTGATGGAGCCAAGTCGTTGTGGTATATGAGCTTCAAAAGGGAAGAGTGACGCTCAGCAATATGGAGCTCACCTCCTCCAAAGGTCAGGGCTTTCTGCAATAGGTCACCAGACAGACCTTGACTCAATATTTGTTCTTTCCTAAGATGTTAGGGTTGGGGTTTGTTTGTGAGGATTCAAACAATAGTGACGCACTAGGTCAGAGCCTTTCTGACAGTCAAAGTGAAAATAGACATGGTTTCTATCTGACTGGTGTGCGTTGAATGCTTTCATGAAAATTAATGTTCTCTGAAGAGATTGGCAATACCTAGAGGCTGGGTACTACTGAAGAACTGATTGTTGTTTGCGGTGTTGAGGATGAAGCCCAAGGCCTTCTGCATGCTAGGCAACTGCTCCACCACTAGCTACATCCCGAACTAGAAGGAATATCTAATAACTAGGAAAGGAGTTGAATAGAGTAAACATGACCATTTTGGCAGAAATGGAATGGGTGTAATGAGCATCGGGATGGTTTCTTTGTATTCACTAACTCTGGGAAGAGAAGAGCACTCTAGCAGAATACATGGCCCCAGTAGCACCTAAGCACAGACTAGAAGCTGTGCTGTGGGTTGAAGATGCACATTGGGGCATAGTCCCTCATTTAAAAATATGGAAATGGGTTTAAGACGGACGAATTGCATCTCCCAGAAGTAGGTTAGTGTCTATGAAAGTGGGTTATTTAAAAGGGGTGAGCAGGGGCTGGAGAGATGGCCCAATAGTGAAAAACAATTACTATTCTTGGAGAGGGCCCAGGTTTGGGTCTCAGCACCCACATGGAAGCTCACAACTGACAGTAACTCCTACTGCAAGAGTATCTAATGCCCTCTTCCGACCTCCACAGGCTTCTGCACACATGTGGTGCACATACAAACACTCCCAGTCACACAATCCACATTAAGTCAATCAATCAATCAATCAATCAATAAACAAATCAAGCAAGCTAATCTTTCCCTACCTTTCACTTTTATATTACACACACACACACACACACACACACACACACACACACACACACACACAGTAACATAGCCCTCTCCAGATTCTGCATCCATGTTGTTTGGGCTTTCTAGTTATGAGTGTCACAAGCCAAATAAACTTTTTTTTTATTTTATCTTTATGCTCCTTTAGTATGTTCCATGCAGAAAATGGAAGCTGCATTGTTCTGGATTGATTGCTCGATGAAGAAAGAGCACAGCTTTCCTCATGCCGCTTCAGATCAAGCCAGGAGGAAGAGAGTCCAATAGAGAAAAACGCTGCCCTTCCCCCAGTAGTTTCCTTGGTTTCCTGAGTTGAAACCACAGTGTAAAATGACTATCATCGTGTCAATGACAAATGGCACACATGGTAGGGACTGGCAGGATATTGTGTTCATTGGAGGGGCCTCTAATCTCCCAGTATTCTCGGGGGACCCCACAGGAGAATTGCAAACAGATTCTCATAACTCATGAGGAATTTTCCCTGCTCGATGTTGAAGTGGGAACCACGTCACAGCGGCACTTAGCGCCATGCCTGGCCCAAAGCAGACATTCTATAAATGTTTATGGATGGATGAATAAATTAACTTGACTGGAAAGAATGTGCGGGTTTCAGAGCCACTGTGGGTCTGAAAACACAGGGAACAGATTTGAGATATGTAGTCTCTGGTGACATTAACAGTAGAATAGTTACCAACTGGCAATGCTTCTTAGATTATTGCTTGTCTTCTTGGTCATGGCACATTGCAGCCTTCTGAGGGACAGTGATTGCAGCATTCTGAGGGATGGTGGTGGCTAATTTCCCTTTCTACGATTGTGTGCACCCAGAAGACCCCAGAATCACTCTAAGACTCCAGTTTCCAAAAACAAGCAAAAAAAAAAAAAAAGCAGTAACACTTTAATTGGAACACAGTAAGGATAAAGATATATTCTCTAAGTACTCAAAGTTACTTTTACCAACAAGCTCCAGAGCAATATAAACCGATTACATAAACAGAATTAGCTGTCCTTCCTTTGAAGCTATTTTTAACTTCATAGGTAGTCTTTATAGCCCTTGCAACTCTATTCTGCTTTGGGTTCTTGTATAGGCATCCTGTGAAATTTAATCTCATTTCCTGGCTAATTCTTTCCAGTAAATTCATCTCATGCATTTTTCATAATGTACTGGTATAAAAATGTACTTTTATTACACTTGGTTATCAATTTTTAGCATTTGCTCTATTACTAGATATGATAGCAAGTTAAAAAAATCAGTAATTTGGGGGGACTCATGAGATGGCTCAATGAGTAAAGGTCCTTGCCCCTAAACCTGAGGACCTGAATCTGACCCCTAGAATCCACATAGTGGGGCAGAACTAACCATGGGAAGCTATCCTCTGATATCCACATGCATGCCATGCAATGTTCATACCCACAAATATACACACACGACAAATAAATACATGCAATTTCCTTAAATCAATAATTTAGGATGTTTAAACCCATAAATAGTCAATGAAAGGACAGAAATCACATTTATTATGTATAATATATCTTGCCATTTAGAATGGAAATAATTCCTGATTTATTAGATTAATTTCCCAATTCAATAAGTTATGGTATATAAGATATATTAAATGATAGTGATGAAATATCTTGAATGTTAGCAAAAGCTACTGTCAACTTAATATACTTAATCAATATCTTTTCAGGGTTTCAATCCCTGTGATGAAACATCCTGATCAAAGTCAGATGAAGAGAAAAGAATTTATTTGGCTTGTTCATCATCAAAGGAAGTCAAGACAGGAACTCAAGACAGGGCAGGAACTTGAAGGCTGGAGCTGATGCAGAGGTCATGGAGGGGTGCTGCTTACTGACTTGCTCAGGTTGCTTTCTTGTAAAGACCAGGACCACCCAGGGTGGCACCACCCACAATGGGCAGGTCAGTACAACATCAATCACTAACTAAGAGAATATGCTATAGGCCTGCCTACAGCCCAATCTTATGGAGATATCTCAATTGAGGCTCCTCTCCAGTAACTAACTTGTGTCAAGCTGACATAAAACTAACAAGCACAACCAATCAATATGAGAAAACAGACACAGATTGGGAAAATGATGGTCTTCTGAATACATCATAATTTCTCCCAAGAAGAATAAAATCTGGAACTTTAACAACTCCATAAATGTTATAAAGAAAGTTACTATGCTAAATGAGGTTCTTGTCTTTGGACCTCAGTCTGTGGACTTCAGTTTTCTCATTAACAAAACAAAAAAGTTTCACAAGGTGATTCCCTTGTATCTTCCATATTCAAGTTCTAAGGTGGTATCTGAAGAGGAATTGTGTATGTGCCTTCTATAGCTTTTCTGCAACTTTAATATTTAGACATTAAGAGAATTGGAATAGGAATATTACCAGGTGTGGTGAACCACACCTTTAATCTTAGCACTCAGGAAGTAGACAAGCAGGCAGATCTCTGCAAATTTAAGGTCAGCCTGATTTACACAGAGTTCCAGGTCAGCCATTGAACCCTGGAGAGATGATGGCTTCCACAGCCCTCAAATAAATGTTCCATTGAAGCAGCTCAACACTATCATTTGTCAAGTAACTGTGAGAGTGACCTAGGATCTGCCAACATACATGATATGTGTGTATACACATAAATGAACAGAAATTTCCAATCACTATAGTAGAAACACAGAAACTATTCTGAAGAGTTGGTGTCAACCAAACAACCAATATACACTTGATTATTTAGTGGACACTGATGTACAGTTTTAAAAAGCCAATAATCCACCTTGGTTTTGTTAAGGTTTTAAAAGTGTTGACATATTTCTCATTGCTCTTTCAAATTAATCTTAGGTGGTACATGGGCATTTTACAATGTTTTAATCAAGTACTTATTTTACTCTGTTTCAGGAAAAATATAATAAAGACCATTGTGTTTCAAGTTCATATATAGTAAGGTAAAGCTTAAGTTAAATAGTGGGTTTCTGAAAAACAGCATATAAGAATAGAAAATACTCTTGAAGGTGATGGGACAGTGAACTGAGTTTCACTGGGATGGGTAAAACTGATATTGTTCGTGAGAATGGAAAGGATTGTCAGCTGTCTACAACATCTTATAGGCTTCATTTTCAAGCTTGTTAGAGAAGTAACTACTAGCCTTGCCCCTAATTCATCAGAAATATAATCTTGACTTCTTGCTAGGCAGAGAAAGCTTTTACCCAATTTCAACTCTCAGACCTGTTTATTGATCCTATAATTGTGGACATTATTTTAAACAGTTTGTTTAAAGACACAGATATGATATATGGTTTAACGAATATGGATGCAGGCATTATTGTCAGACACACTAAGTCTCTTTGTGATCTTCACAATGTTTATAGGCTAAAACTCCAATGTTTTGTGCATTAGTCTCTGTATAGAAACAACAGTTAAGAATTCCCCATAATGTCCAAGGGTGGGAGTTTAGCCCAATGGTAGCTATAGTCCTGAACTTGATTCCTAGCACTTAAAAAAAAATCAAACAGAAAAATCAAACAAAAAATTGCTGTGTAGCTATTTCATTAAAAACAATAAATAACATAAACTTTTTGGTTAGATGTTACAAACAAAAATGTGATAAATTTGAAAACAATCATATACATACACATACATGTACCCTACAATGCCATTCATTACACTGTATTGTATTTTTCAATAATACACTGCAAAATCCCGTATATTCTTTGAGCATACTACAGAGAGAATGAGTGGGAGCGTAGATGCATAAAGAGCTGTACTGCAACAAAATTGAGGATGCTCGTATATCTGGCACACATCTAACAATGAAAAATATAAACTAACAGAACTGCATAGACCCTTCAAGAAGAGCGTTCTATACCTGGAACTGTAACTTTGAAACATTTCCCTCTGTCTACCCCAAAACATTTATAAACAAAAAGTGGAAAGATCCTGCAGAGAAGAAATAAAGGGCGACTAAGATGGCCATTGCTCCACGGAACATAAGAGCCTTCCCTTTGTGTCTCATGGCCACCATCAATAGCAAGTCTCAGTGACGTCACTGCTTGAGGTAGAAGATGCTGTACTACTGAGGAACTGATAATTTCATTAGAGGAGAAAAATGCGCTTGGCTGAGTGCTGTTGAGTCAAGTTCAAGGCAGCATAGAAATCAATGGAAACCTACACTGGACCCAAGAGCTGCGAGACTAGTGAAGTCCAGTGGGGTTTCCTGCCCTACACATGGGAGAAATGAACAGGCACTGCCAAGGGCAGAAGGAGACTGGGCTTTAGAAAATCAACGTTCTTGCCTAATGTCAATCTCTAAGACTGCTCCTGCGACAGCAGAGGACAGTTTTTAGACACAGCATTAGGCAGGATGTTCAATGGTTAGTGTACTGGTAAATTAACAGACTCCCAAATAAAAGGCTTAATTCAAGAAACCGTATCCCAAGAGTCCAAAAACTTAGTAGAAAAGCGCTGAGTTGTGGAAGTAATAGATGCACCATACGACAGAAAATAAGCAAACGCATTTAGCAAGGAAAGCCATTCCCATAGAAGTCTCGCATAAGGGTTTCAGTAATACTTTTGCAGTGGATCAACTAGTAGTTTGTATTTGTTACATTCTTCATTGCTGAGGCCTGCCCAGAAACAATATAAAAGAGGAAGAAGCTGTTCAGGGCCATGGTTTGAGGGTACAGTTCATGGCAGTGTAGCCGGCATACCAGGGGAAGTGAGACATGGCTGGTCACGTGGCATCACAATCAGGAAGCACAGAGAGATGAATGCTGGCGTTCAGTTCACTTACTCCCTTTCCTCTTTTTATTCAGTTCAGGACCCCAGGGTGAGCCCTCCTCATTTAAACTTTTTTAGGAAATTTCCTCAGAGAAAAGCTTATATGCAAGTCTACTAGGTGACCCCAAATTCAATCAAGCTCAAAACAAAAACTGACAATCATACAACTAAAATGATTCTTCGTACATAAAAATTACTGAACATGTGCATGCAAACTTCATCTCCTTCAGGCCCTTAAGCATCAAATGTTGCATCACTATAGGCTGTATATATCATTCATTTCTTCTTACCTCTTTTTCTTTTCTATTTATTTGTTTAGTTTCAGCCCAACCTGGTCTAGAATTTACTATACAGACAAAAGTATACTTTTGATTTAGAGACTATTCTTGGATAAAAATGGTGCAAATTACTAGGATATTTGAATGGTTGCAGTTTGGATAGTAAGGTATAAAGTTGACTATGCATATTTTGGTTGTTTCATAAATCCTGCCTCATTCACTGAATGATGTCACTTCATTTTTAATTTAATTATTTCAATGTTGAGTCACAGGCACAAAGTTCCTTTAATATTCAAGAGAAATTCTTGAATAAAGCAGGCTCTGGGGACTTGCATCCATGACTTAGCCGCTCATATTTGATAAAGAAAATTACTAGAAAAGTGATAATTTTGAGAGACCATTATAATAGTACACTGGAATTATCTGGTCCCCATTACCTATGCTTTTAGATTCCTAACAGCACATCAGAAGAGAACTGCTTCTTGAAAGGGTCTTACAGAGGACCTTTGTTAAAATGAGGTTGCCAAGGTAGTGCTAACACACAGGACTGGATAGTTTTGTAAGAAGAGGAGGTTAGGGCAAGGGCACACAAAGGGAGGACAAAAGACCACATAGGAAAAAGACGGCCAGCTGCCAGCCAAAGGGAGGAGCCTCAGGAAAAGACAGCCTGGGTAGCTGACACTTCCGTCTTGAACTTTAAATCTCTTGGCTGTGAGAGAATTCATTTCTGGTTTTTAAGTCACCCAGTTTGTGGTATTTTGTTACAGTAGACCAAACAAACAAATGCAAATCAGTAACGGAGGCCATCTAAACTAAGCCCCAGAAATGCCCCTTAGTCTCAGGGTTCTATAAATGGAGTGATAGCTATAGGAAAGACAGGCCAGGCATGTGCAATTCAACAGAACACAATGGGACAGATTTTGATGACATTAAGTAACAGTTGGAGGGCATAGCCTTAGACCAAGTAAACCAGGGAGCTAATTGAAAAATTAAACAGCTGTCACCCAGGGTATGCAGAAACAGTATGTGAACTATCCCTGAATTGGGGTGGGGACTTGTAGGATTTTAGAGACCAAGACTGACAGCCTTTAACTTTTCAGATATGGGAGCCATGTAGCAGAGAGGACATGTAGCAGTGTGACGGGGAAAACAAGAGATAGGTTTAAGAGTTAATGAAAATATTTAGAATATTTTAAAGATCAATACAAGTATAGTTTGCGTAATAGTAGCCAATAACAGGATAGCAGCCTTTTCAATAATACTGAAGACTTTGTGGAGGCATGGGCTTTTAATTAGACAAAAGAGCATTAAATTAACAATAATATTTACCAATATTCTGTTCAAAATGCTTTTCAAACACCGAATAATTACCCTATTAAGCCACTGTAAGATAAGCTGTTATTACTGTGGATTTAGTGAAAACGACTAATAATAATTATTATAGCAGTTACTGAAAAGAAAGACAGTGTTTACTGTGTACAACTGAGCACACCTCACACCGTCTTAATGAGGAGGGAGCAGAAGAAACAAAAGGCTGACTATCTACATGAACTCAAAAGAACGGAGCTGCCTAAGAGCCAAGAGTCACGGCCTGTCGACAGAGAATTTAATATGCAAAGCAGAGATCAAAATTGGCAGAAGGCTATTTATGAATATTGTCAATACTGAGTATCACAGACTGACAATCGAGAATCTTTGGTCATGCCCTGAACAACATAATTCATCACAACAGTGCTCGGGGCAGTCATGCCCAAGCGATTTATCATCATCATATTACTCGTCTGAGTAAAAGGAGGGGAGCCCGTTGATTGTTAACCTCTAGGGAGGCTGGATTTATAGCTGGCGCCCTCAGAACGTATCCTGCTTCTGCCCAAAGCAAAATGTTCCTTGCTTTTCTTCTGCTTAAGTCACCATCAAAGAGAGCACGATGCCTACAGGATTCAGTGAGTAAAGCCCAAATCTGATTCTCTGATAGCCAAGTAAGATAGTCAGGAAATTGTATTTTAAATGCCCTTTAAGCCGTATGAAAAAAATATTAGTCAATGGTAAATAGGCATGATTCATTTCAAACGTCCTTTGGTGACAAATCAATTCTGGAAATGCATTCACTGATAACTACATTTGGGAAGGAATGTCTTTTCACAACTCATCCATGATCATTTCTCCATATTGGAAAAGTTGGCAGCACACAATACACACGCGCGCGCGCGCACACACACACACACACACACACACACACACACACGCACGCATGTGTGCACATACGTACACACCCTTTTTATCCAAATAAAAATGGGAATCTTGATTGCCACCCTTTCTGGGTATTGAGTCTGCATGTATTTCACCCTGGCTGTGCTTGCAGACTGTAATTAAGCATCTGAAACAGTGGTTCTCAACCTTGTTAATGCTGTGATAATGCTTTAACAGGGTTTATCATGTTGTGGTGACCCCAACTATAAAATTACTTTCACTGCTACTTCAAAACTATAATTTTGCTACTGTTATGAATCTTAATGTAAATATCGGTGTTTTCTGATGGTCTTAGATGACCCCTGTGACCCAAAGGGGTTGCAACCCTCAGGTTGAAAATCGTCGATCTAACTGCTATTCTTTTTATCTTTGTTTAAAATCGTGAAGCTGACTGGGGCACTGTGAGATACAGTGTGCCTGTCATCCCACCAACAGCGAAATGGATACTAGTTAAAAAAAATATATATAAAAGCCCTGTACAGCACCTTCCACGCGGCTCTCAGATTATCTGGTGAATAGGACGCAGAAATTCCTGGACACATGGTACTCAGACCTCCTAGAGTCTGTAAGGCAGCCCAAGTGAGGATGCGCCAACAAATTCTCCAGTCTCTGAAATAAAGGCAACCAAAGTGTATTCCTAGGCCACTGCATATGTCCACACCATGTGATGGTTTGTGTGATTGTCATCTTGACAAGAATGGAGACTTGGTTAGAAGGCAAGGCTTCAGGAACACCTAGAAGGAATTATCTTGATCCAATTAGTCGTCTGCCATGCCTGTACGGGATTATTTGGATTAGGTAAACTGAGGCGGGATGACTCTCCTTACAAGTGTTACCACTCCCTTGATTGGGATGCTGGCTGTATAAGAAGGAAGCTGGTTGAGCACCGACATCATTGTCTGCTTCCTGACTGGAGCTGCGATGTAACCGGCTGCCTCAGGCTCTGGCTGCCATGACTGCCTCACCAAAATACAAAAAAAAAAAAAAAATTATCCTAAACTCTGAGCCAAAAGAACCCCAGCTATCCTTGCCATGGTGTCTTATTGCAGCAATGGTAAAATTAACTCCTTCTCAGAAGGCAAAATGGAGCTTAATTAATCTCCTTCATCTTAATCTTGCTCTGGGATGGTGTCTCCACCGGAGAGTAACTGATGGGAAAGCCTGCCCCAGGTGTGGGCAGCAGCATCTCATGGGCTATGATCCTGGACTGTGTGGGTAAAAGGAAGAAAGGGGAGAGCCAGCTGACACCAGCATTCATCTTCCTACTTCCTCACAGTGACCTCAACATAACCAGTTACCTCATGCTCCTACCGCCATGCCTTCGCTGTCATGATCGACTGCACCCACAAACTGTGAGCCCCCACCCACTCACAAAAAGCATCCTCCTTTACATTGCTTCTTGTCAGGTATTTGGACAAACAAGAAAAGATGAAACCCACATATTACCACATAGAACTTCTATCTTTTCCCCAATTGTTCCTGCTTTTTTTTTTAGCAATTCCAAGCCCGACTTCTCAGTTTTCAAGCTAGCAAACTGAGACTCACCTTTGATTCTCCCCTTTTCTGTCACACCCACATTCAACAGCAAGGTCAATGGAATCCAGTTCTGAGGTACTCAAAAAGCCCAGCCCTTCAGCAAATCCTGAAGAGTCTAATTCACATACAGCAGAGCATCAGCCCTGGGGGAAAACAGTGGCAGAAGCAACAGGCAAAAGACCCAGTACCTTGGCTCCCTGTGGTGGCACATACCTGAAATTCCAGCTCATAGAACACAGGAAGGAGACTCAAGCTTGAGGCTAGCTTGGGCTACATAGCAAAGTACCAAACCATCAGTGGCTACATATGGAGATCCTGTCTCTCTGACACATTTCAGTCCTCAAATACAAGACATTCTTATAAGAGGGAATAAATAACAAAGTTATAAATACAGTGTGCTGTCTGGGAGTTAGCAATGGGGGGAAGAGTATGGATACAACAAATACTAAGTCAAATGGTACACATCGGAAAGATGCGCTGATTATGTGACTTCCTTTCTCTGCCTCCACTGCCTCTGACGTCACAGCCCTGTTCTCAGCTTGTGATTGGGTTTCATCACACCCATCTTTGTGTTAATCTTGTTTCCTGTACTGAAAGCAACAGTCTTTTCCAAATGGCACAAATCCCAACATAACCTCTCCCAACCAGATCTCCAACTTCATCTTGAACTGGACACTGAAACCTTCCAGAAGTCCCTAGAATGCATCAAGTTCTTTCATGTCTCCCCTGCCCTACAAAGTGTCAGTGAAACACATATCTTTAAGTCCTTCTTATCTTCCTACATCAGGATTTAAATTGGTGAGCCATTTCCATCACCAAATCCAGCCAGCACCCTCTCCATCAGTATCTATCCCAGCCTCTCCCCCACTTATAATTTGTATCTGTAGATTAATTTGCTTGCTGGCTCCTTCATTCCCAAACAGAACATAATCTTAAGAATCTGGTGTCTTTATTTGTCCTGCTGTCATTACAGTTCCCGAGAGTACTCAAGCGCAGAGTACATATTTATTGATTGAATAAAGTAACCCTTCCTGACCACCTTGTAATTTCAACACCAGATGTGACCAAAATATCATTAACTAAAAGCAGTGTCTTATTTTCATAAATCCATGGATTGTTAGGTTGAGTCAAGACTCAGAGATCAATGACCTCGATGCCCCTAGGAAACCTAAGTAACTTCTACAAAGCTCTGGGACTAGAAAGCTGGAGACAGACTCATTCTAGGCCCAAGTTCTTCCAACCCGCAGCCACTTTCTCTCTCTTTGAAATGAATTTATTTTTCTTATTATTGTTGAGGGTTGGACAAAAGGCCTTGTGCATGCCAGGCAAGCACTGTGTCACTGAGCTTAAGTCCCAGTCCCTTTTTAGTTTTTCTATTTTAACACAGGTCCTTACTCTGTAGCCCAAGCTGGCTTGAAACTTGAAATCCGCCTACCTTAGCCTAATGAGTAGCTTGTGCAGGTGTATACCACCAGACCAGGCCACCGGAATCGATTCTTATGCTGTCTTCCAGATCATGAATGACCTAAGTCTCTGTTGGAGGTGGGACAAGACTATAATATATAACGTAGAAACAGTCTAAGGGAGAGCATAGACTTTGGTTTAGAAAGACAGACCCCCTCCTAACACCTTATAGAAGCACGGCTCGAACATTCTGTGCTCAATCGGCTCATCCATACTCAAGAAGCTAACTGGCAAGGCTGTGTGATGGATCAGAGTGTAGAATTCAGGTACCACCCCTAGTAGCTAACTTTCACTAAATGTCAAAAAACCAAGCACTTTAACATCCCTAGGATTCAGAATCCTGGAATAGAAATAAAAAATCCATTTGCTCTTTTATTCCAATACTATATATGCTTTTGTAACTTTGATAACTCTAAAGCAACATCCAGCCTCCATAAATGAAAACATAATTTCATAAAGACACACTTGGTGAATCTGGAATTCAAATTATCTTTTTGAAAATCGTTATCTGACCCATTAACAGTCAGAAATTGTAAGAAATATTTTTTTCAATGTGTACTGTGGTTTTCTTCCTTTCCTGATTTCTCTTTCTTCTTTGTTTCTTTTTCTTTTCTTTGAAGGGAGCTGGTAACACACCTCAAAGATAACTTTTGGACATCCTTTCTCTCTATGTAAACTGTAAAGGAATGAACCAAATGAGTGTCTAGTCCCGGACCTTTCCTTACAAAGGTTCCTTTTCTGTAGCAATGAATAAATGAAACTTAAGGCCAGGTATTAAGCGCTTCTCAACTTCCTCTATGTCGGTAGAGATTTGAAGATGTTCTCCCTGGCAGGTATCACTATACCCAAGGCATCATTATAACCACCACTCAATAGCAGGGCTGCATAAACTTCGCTAAGAGATTTAAGGAGACGCACTTAAGTGCTGGAATGTATGTACAAGAAGGTAAAGGCTCCAGGCTGAGGGTTCTGATGTCAAAGCTTGTTAAAGAAACCCGAGCAAGGAACGGAGGCCTCCAGCTTCCATTTCCCCCTCCCTTTCCGGCACAGCTGCCCCAGCAGGTCCCTAGAGCACAGCAGTCAACTCGAACCGAGCAAGCAAAGAGCAGGACCCGCCCAGGGTCGCGAGCTTTCAAATAAGACTTTGGGAGACTTGAAACTTGGGGAGATCAGCGCCCTCTAAATCCAGGCCATCTCCCCAAGGTCGGGGCACCTGAAATCAGGCCCTCTAGTCTTTGAAACCTCTCAGGAGACCTTCAGAGAAACGTGGCGGAGCCACAGAGTAGCTTTTCTGCCCGGGGCTCCACGTGCCTCCTTTCAAGGCGAGTCCCGACTTCCAGGCCTCTGTCCCCACCTTTTTTACACGGCCCACAGCTCCTGCACCAGCTCCGAAGTTTCCTTTCTTCTGCCGTGCGTTGCCTGCTCCCCTGGGAACTTGAGCTAGGTCGGCTTTCCCCTCCCCCTTAGCTGTCCCCCCCCCCCTCCCTCCCACTTCGCCTTTTCCGCTATCCTTTTCCCCGCCCATTGACCCTAAGTCACGCCCCACTGCCTCCCAAAGCCACTCCCAGTGAGCGCTTGCCTGCCCTGAGAACACGCCCATTTAGGTTCCTGATTTACCAAGCAGGAATTTAGGTCTAGGTTGGGCTCCCCAGGCTGGAGGGCATGTTTACAGCTAAGGAGCTGCTCTAGAAGGCTGGGCTAGGAGCCCACCCACCCAAGGGGGAGAGAGAAAGCAGCAGAACTTTCCCCAGGTCTCAGTTCTTCATAAATCAGCCTGGAAGATGAACTTCTTGAGTTCATCTTTGTGTCCTCCAAAACTACTTAAGAGAGCCTGAGCATTTCCAATTTGGTGTCATGTTGCATTTTGTATCCCCTGCTTAACATAGAGCTCTGATTTTGTTGTGTTTTTCTTTGTTTTTGCCTTTTTTTTTTTTATCCTGGACTTGCTTGCTGTCTTCAAGTTCAAGGCCAAGAGTAAAATCTAGTTTAGTTGATATCAACTGATATCAATCACAGTATCACCTCTTCATAGGGACCCCCTGATTGGAGGGCAGGAAATAAACTTACTCAAGTCAGAAGGCACAGAAGAAGAGGTTACAGAGTCTCTTTTGCTTCTGTCCCCATTCACATTTAAAAGCAGCGTTACAGTAAGAGAAGCCCTTGAGGAAGGAATAGTGAGGGACGGACATTGAGAACAATGTGGCTGGGGAAATTCTAGAAGGAGGGATGACAAAAAATATAGGGCCTCAAAATAAGAGGGACAAAAATAAATGTGGAGGTAAGGAAGTGCAGGCTGCCCTCCTGTGAGTACTGGGAGGGCTGGCCATTGCTGGAATGAGCTGGGCTCACACTGAGCCGCTGCAATGAATAGAAGGACCCAGGGAGCCTTCTGGAGTGATTTCAATGCTGGCTGCCACTTTCATTGCCTGCCCTGTAACTGTGAAGCCAAATACGTACCTGACCATGGTTGTTAAAGAGAAGCCTAAAAGCCCATTATTTTTTTAATGTTATGTGTTTTATCAGTCCATGCTGCCAGAGATGAAAATATGCATGAAGTTTATGTTAAAAACTGGCCTTTTTTTTCCCTCTATGGAAGTTACTAAATTCTCCGCTGCCCACATAAACCATAGAGCAGTATTCATGTTGGGGCTCACAGGCAGACTCCTACTTCTATGCCTTTCCCTCCATAAAAAGAGAGTTTTAAAGAAAAGTGACCATGTACTTTATTTATCTTTGAAGGAAACAACGACAAAGAGATTTCCAATTAATACATAAAATATTTACTTACTTTAAAACATTCCCCCAGCAAAGTAAGACCAGGACAATAGGGACACACTTGTAGCATGTTTGTGTCAAGATGTATATTGTTATCCTGCTGTATATTAGAAGTGGTTTGTATACTAATGCTAGCTAAATAACAAATACCATTAGATTTTACAAATACATAAGTAGGGGCTGCAGAGATGGTTCACCTATCATTCTTGCAGAGGACCCCAGTTCAGTTTTACACCCATGTTGGACAACTCACAGCACCATGTAAGTTCAGTTTCCGAGGATCCAAGACATTTCTCTGGCTTCCACAAGCACCTGTACTCACTTTCACAGACCCATACATGGACATACACATGGAACCAAAAGTGAGGAAATACTGATTTTTATTTATTGCAATTTCATATGTAAGTATTGTATTTGCATTACTTCCCCCTTCTTGCCCTTCCCTACAACTTCTCCTGTGTCTATCGCTTCTGTAGCCTCTAGCAGCTCAGGGAGAAGTTGCAGAGCCATAGAGTTTGACTTTTCTATCTGAGGGAGTTAAACTTAATTCTCTGGTGCTGGTGAGAAGGGGACAACACACACACACACACACACACACACACACACACACACACACACCTTCAACATGTCAGGAACTCACCTCGGGTGCTGAGGAATGGCAGGTCGGAGAAACTGAAGAGATGCAGAGCAGGTGAACTACTGGACAGACAAACAGACACAGGAGGACTTTTCTGAGGGCCAAAGTTTAGTTCTTCATTCTATTATTCTATTTTTTATTGATTTTTATTGAGTGCTACATTTTGCTCCCCTCCCTGCCTTTCCCTCCTCTTTCTCCCTCTCCCATATCCTCCATGCCCCCAGTTTGCTCAGGAGATCTTGTCTTTTTCTATTTTCCATGTTGATTAGATCCATGTATGTCTCTCTTAGGGTCCTAATTGTTCTCTAAGTTCTCTGGGATTCTAAATTGCGGGCTGATTTTCTTTGATTTATGTCTAAAAGCCACTTATGAGTGAGTCCATATGATATTTGTCTTTCTGACTCTGGGTTACCTCAGTCAATACGAAGTTTTCTAGATCCATCCATTTGCCTGCTAATTTCAAAATGCCACTTTTTTTCTGCTGTGTAGTACTCCATTGTGTAAATGTACCACATTTTCCTTATCCATAGCTGAGGGCATTTGTTTCCAAGTTCCGGCTATGACAAACAATGCATCTATGAACATAGTTGAGCACATGTCCTTGTGGCACAATTGAGCTTCCTTTGGATATATACTCAAAAGTGATATTACTGGGTCTTGAGGAAGGTTGTTTCCTAATTTTCTGAGAAATCACGAGTTTTCTGACATCCATAGGGACTGTACCAGTTTTCACTCCTGCCAGCAATGAAGGAGTGTTCCCTTTACCCCACAACCTCTCCAGCAAAAGTTGTCATCAGTGTTTTTGATCTTGGCCATTATTACAGGTATAAGATGGAATCTTAGAGTTGTTTTGATTTGCATTTCTCTGATGACTAAGGATACTGAGAATTTCCTTAAGTGTCTTTCAGCTATTTTAGATTCCTCTGTTGAGAGTTCTATGTTTAGGTCTGTACTCCATTTTTTTATTTGTTCTTTTGATGACCAACTTCTTGAGTTCTTTGTATATTTTGGAGATCAGACCTCTGTCTGATGTGGGGTTAGTGAAGATCTTTTCCTGTTCTGTAGGCTGTCATTTTGTCTTGTTGACCATGTCCTTTGCTTTGCAGTCTCAGGAAGTAGTATTTATTAATTGTTTCTCTCAGTGTCTGTGCTACGGGGGTTACAGTTAGGAGATGCTCTCCTGTGCCAATGTGTTCAAGTGTATTTCCCACTTTCTCTTCTATGAGCTTCAGTGTGGTTGGCTTTATATTGAAGTCTTTGATCCATTTGGACTTGAGTTCTGTGCATGGTGACAGATCAATTTTCATTCTTCTACATGTTGATATCAAGTTGTACCTGCACCATTGGTTGAATATGCTTTCTTTTTTCCATTTTATATTTTTCGCTACTTTGTCAAAAATTAGGTGTTTATAGGTTTGTGGATTGGTATCTGGGACTTCAATACAGTTCCATTGGTCCTCCTGTCTGTTTTTAATGCTAATAGCAGGCTGTTTTCAGTACTGTAGCTCTGTAGTAGAGCTTGAAGTCAGGGATTATGATGCCTCCAGAAGTTCTTTTCTTGTATAGGATTGTTTTGGCTATCCTGGGTTTTTGTTTTTCCATATGAAGTTGAGTATTGTTCTTTTGAGGTCTGTGAAGAATTTTGCTTGGATTTTGCTGGGCATTGCATTAAATCTGTAGATTGCTTTTGGTAAGATTGCCATTTTTACTATGTTAATTCTACTTACCCAAGAGCATGGGAAATCTTTCCATTTTCTTGTGTCCTCTTCACTTTCTTTCTTCAAAGATTTAAAATTCTTGTCATACAGGTCTTCCACTTGTTTGGTTAGAGTTACTCTGATCAAATATTTTATGCTATTTGTGGCTATTGTGAAGGGTGATGTTTCTCTGAATTTTTCTCAACCCATTTATCATCTGTGTAAATAGGTCTACTGATTTTTTTGAGCTAATCTTGTATCCTGCTACATTACTGAAAATGTTTATGAGTTGTAGACGTTGCTTGGTAGAATTTTTGGAATCACTTATGTAATGTAAACTATCATATCATCAGCAAATAGTGAGAGATTACCTTCTTTTTTTCTGATTTGTATTCCCTTGATCTCCTTTTGTTGTCTTATTGCTCTAGCCAGGACCTCAAGAACTATAGTGAATAGATAAGGAGAAAATGGACAACTTTGTTTTGCTCCTGATTTCAGTGGGATCGCTGGGTGTTTCTCTCCATTTAGTTTGATGTTGGCTGTTGGCTTGCTGTATATTCCCTTTATTATGTTTAGGTGTGTTCCTTGTATTTTTGCTCTCTCCAAGACCATTATCATAATGAAATGTTGGTTTTTTTTTGTCAAAGGTTTTTTTTCAACATCTAATGAGATGATCGTGTGGTTTTTATTTTTTGGCTTGTTTATATGGTGGATCACATTGACAAATTTTCATATGTTGAGACATCCCTACATCTCTGGGATGAAGCTGACTTGATCATGGTGGATGATTTTTCTTATGTGTTCTTGTATTAGATTTGTCAGTATTTTATTTAGTATTTTTGCAACAATGTTCATGAGTGAGACTGATCTGTAATTCTTTTTCTTCATAATGTCTTTATGTGGTTTGGGTATCAGGGAAATTGTAGTTTCATAAAAAGAGTTTGGCAATGTTCCTTCTGTTTCTATTGTGTGGAACAATTTGAGGAGTATTGGTCTTAGTTCTTCTTTGAAAATTTGTAGAATTCTGAGCTGAAGCCATCTGGTCCTGGACTGTTTTTTGGTTGGGAGACTTTTGATGACTGTTTCTATTTCTTTAGCAGTTCTAGGTCTATTTAATTTGCTTACCTGGTCTTAATGTAATTTTGGTAAGTGGTAATTATCCAGAAAGTTACCATTTCCTTTAAGTTTTCCCATTTTGTGGAGTACAGGTTTTCAAAATATAACCTGATAATTCTCTGGATTTCCTCCATGTCTGTTGTTATGTCCCCCTTTTCATTTCTACTTTTGTTAATTTGGATATTCTCTCTCTGCTTTTGGTTAGTTTGAATAATGGCTTGTCTATTTTGTTTATTTTCTCAAAGAACCATCTCTATGTCTCATTGATTCCTTGTATTGCTTTGCTTGTTTCTATTTTGCTGATTTTAGCTTTTAATTTGATTATTTCCTGTTGTCTAGTTCTCCTGAGTAAGTTTGCTTCTTTTTGTTCTAAAGTTTTAAAATGTTCTGTTAATTCACTAGTGTGGGTTTTTTTTCTTCAGCTTTTTTATGTAGGCATTTAGTGCTATGAACTTGCCTCTTAACACTGCTTTCATTGTGTCCCATAAATTTGGGTATGTTGTGAGGTCATTTTCACTGAATTTTAGAAAGTCTTTAGTTTATTCCTTTACTTCTACCTTGACCCATTGATGCACCAGGTGAGCATTGTTTAATTTTCATGTGTTTATGTTTGAACGCTAATTTTTGGAATTAGCGCTTTTCTGAATTCTACTTTTAAGGTATGGTGTTCCGATAAGATACATGTGTTTATTCCTAATTTTTGCATCTTTTGAAATTTGTTTTGTTGTTTAGTATGTGGTCAATTTTTAAGAAGGTTCCATGATGTGCCGAGAAGAAGGTATATTCTTTTATGTTTCGAAGGAATCTTCCATAGATGTCTGTTAAGTCCATTTGAGTCATAACATCTGTTAGTTCTCTTACTTCACTGTTAATTCTTTTGTCTGACAGACCTGTCCAGTGGTGAGAGTGGAATGCTGAAGTCTCCCAGTATTAGTGTGTGGAGTTTAATGTGTGCTTTATATTTCAGAAGTGTTTCTTTTATGTATGAGGATGCCCTTGTATTTGGGGCATAGATGTTCAGTATTGAGATTTACTCTTGATGGATTTTTCCTGTGACTAACATGTGTTCTTTTTTGCCTCTTTTGATTGATTTTAATTTGAAGTCTATTTTGTTAGATATTAAAATAGCTACACCAGCTTGTTTCTTAAGTCCATTTGATTGGAAAATTTTTTCCCAACCCTTTACTCTGAGAAGATGTCTGTCTTTGAGGTTGAGGTGTGTTTCTTGTATAAAGCAGAAGGATGGATTCTGTTTTTGTATCCGATCTGTTAGCCTGTGTCTCTTTATAGGTGAGTTCAGTCCATTTATAGTAAGGGATATTAATGACCAGTGATCGTTATCTCCTGTTATCTTAGTTTTTGTTGTTGGTGATGTTATTTTGTGTGTTTTTTCCCTTCTTTGGAACTTGCTGCTGTGAGATCATCTATTGTCTGTGTTTTTGTCTATGTAGCCAGCTTCCTTGGGTTGGAGTTTTCCTTCTATTACTTTGTGTAGGGCTGGGTTTGTGGCTAGGTATTGGTTAAATCTGGTTGTGTCATGGAATATCTTGTTTTGTCTGTCTATGATGATTGAAAATTTTGTTGGGTATAGTAGTCTGGGCTGGCATCCATGATCTCTTAATGTCTGCATAACTCTTCACCAGGACCTTTCGTCTTTCATCGTCTCCATTGAGAAGTCAGGTGTAATTATGATAAATATGCTTTTATATGTTACTTGGTCTTTTTCCTTTGCAGCTCTTAATATTCTTTATTTATTCCGTATGTTTATTGTTTTGATTATTATGTGGTAAGGGAACTTTTTTGATCCAGTCTATTTGGTGTTCTATAATCTTCTAGTATCTTCATAGGCATATCTTTCTTTAGGTTGGCAAAATTTTCTCTATGATTTTTTAAAATATATTTTCTGTGCTTTTGAGTTGAACTTCTTCTTCTATACCTATTGTTCTTAGGTTTGATCTTTTCGTGGTGATATTTTGTATTAAACTTTTGTTAGATTTGATATTTTCTTTGACTGGTAAGTTTATTTCTTCTATTGTATCTTCAGCACTTGAGATTTTCTCTTCCATCTCTTGTATTCTGGTGTTTATGCTTGTATTTGTGGTTCCTGATTGTTTTCTCATGATTTCTGTTTCTATAATTCCCTTGACTTGTATCTTCTTTATTGTCTCTACTTCAATTTTCGAGTCTTGAATAGTTTCTTTCATATATTTGATTGCTTTTTTAAAATTTTCTTTAAGGGATTTGTTGTTGTCTTCCAATTTTTGGTTTGTCTTTTTCTCCAATGCTTTGAGGGAAGTTTTCATTTCCTCTTTAAGGGCCTCAAACACTCTCCTACAGTTATTTTTAGGTCATTTTCTTCTGCTTGACCTATATTTAGTTGTTCAAGTCTTGTTGTAGGGCCTGTTATGGTTTTGGTCCCTTTAAGAGACAAGACAAGCCCACTCCCTCCCCCATCCACTGCGGCAGGCTGATCTTTAGCTTCTGGCT
>NC_022018.1:1124784-1125296 GCF_000317375.1 Microtus ochrogaster | reverse complement strand
TTCTGTGTTCCTGGAGGTTGCTTGGTGCTCCTGGGATTTGCTCTGCAATACCAGGAGTCGTTTGGGCCTGCTCCCATGGAGATTGCCTGTTTATGGCTCCTTTTGCTGAGGTTGCTGCCTTGGGCCGGCTCTGGCAGAGGTCCTGGCTCAGATCTATTCCCTTGGAGGTTCCAGATTCACTGCCAGACCAGCAGAGGTCTCTGATTCCTACCTACTACTCTCTCAAAGGTCCCAGACTTGTTCCTGGACCTGCAGAGCTCTATGGTTCTGGCCCACTCTCTCAGTGGTTGCTCCCTTGTACCTGTAGGTTTTGCTGTCTCAGGCCTGCTTCAGCTTAGGTCGTTGACTCAGACCTGTTTTTGTAGATGTCCCTGGTCTGGGCTTACTTCTGTGGAGGTCAGTGGCTTGGGCCTGGTCCGCGAAGGTCTCTGTCTCTGGTCTACTCCCTTGAAGATCCCAGACTCCCACCCAGACCACAGAGATCCTGGTTCAGGTCTACTTTTTTTTTTTTT
>NC_022018.1:1119694-1120879 GCF_000317375.1 Microtus ochrogaster | reverse complement strand
CTAACCTTAAGTCATTATTTAAAGCTTTGTTTTAGCTGCAGTGCACACTGAATTCTGTGAACATACCTTTCAACATTAAGATTAAAAGAACTTGAGCACTGAGTAGTGGTGGCACACACCTTTAATCCCAACACTTCAGAGGCAGAAGCAGGCAGATCTTTGTGAGTTCGAGGCTAACCTGGCCTACAAGAGCTAGTTCCAGGACAGCCTCCAAAGCAAAACAAAGAAACCCTGTCTCGAGAAACCAATAAATAAATAATTAAATAAATGAACGTGAGCTAATTTAGCGTCTGGGACACAATTATTTTTTCTTAATTATTAACCAAAGCCACAGTCTAATCAGGTCCTCAAGAGAAACTAGCTGTGTGTCATTTCCTTGTTCTTATTTTCTATCTTCTGCAGCCCCTGCTTTATCAGGGGTGGAGGCAACAGTATATCTTGCTTTTACCTATATTGTTTTTTCCACTAAACTAACCTCTATCATAATCCCTTAGTATATTTATTAAAGACCCTCAATCATCAAAATCCTATTTAAACGAACACTATTATTGTAGAAAATCATTTCACCATTTAAACAGTATAACTTACGAGGAAATCATCTTCATAATAATCCACAGGTAAAAATGCTCAGTGGAATGGGATATTTCCATGAGATAATTACACTACATTAAAGGCGGTGAGGATCTCCACATGCCTGTTCACATCATGCCAGATAACAGAGAAAAATGGCAGTGGCAAACATTGTAAAGGCCTAGCATTAACAAGAGGTATCCTGGGACAGAAGCCCTCCCACCTCGTCTATCCAAAATTCACCCACCAGTGCCTTTCATGAAAGCCAAACTAAAAATACAGAGATGAGAAAAGCAGAGTCAGAAGATCCAAGGCAGATGCTAGAGGAAAAAGATGTGTTAGAGAACAGGTAAAGCCACAAAGTCAGGTGACAAAATGTAGATGAACAGAAATGGGTTAACTTAAGCTATAAGACCTAGTTAATACTAAGCCTGAGCTATAGCCCAAACATTCTGTAATTAATATAAGCTTTTATGTGATTATTTGAGACCAGTGGTCAGGACAAAAGAAAAACTCCCTGTCATGTGTAGAAGGCACTATGTCACAGCAGATGCCCTAAATCTTTTTTAAAATCTCAAATAAAAAACAAAAAACAACTTTCTTGCTGATCTATTA
>NC_022018.1:1095591-1118731 GCF_000317375.1 Microtus ochrogaster | reverse complement strand
AATTATTTTGATTATTAAAAATTAAATTGAAAACATATAAACTTACAGTTGAGTGAAACTTTTACTGAGCAAAATATACAGGTAATTATACAATCTTTCTTAGGGTTCAGTGACCAGTTTGTCTTAAAAGATATTTTGGCCTCCCATCCAAGTACTAACCAGGCCTGACCTTGCTTAGCTTCCGAGGTCAGATGAGATTGAGCCTGTTCACACAGTAGATAGCAAACTGCTAAGTACCACACAGTGAACAGCAAATTGCTATGTACACAGTGAATAACAAAGTGCTATGTACACACTGTAGATAGCAAACTGTTATGTTACACAGTGGCTAGCAAACTGCTGTGCACACAAAGTGGATATCTGTTATGTACACACAGTGGATAGAAAACTACTATGTGCACGCAGTGGATAGCTAATGTTATATGCACACAGTGGATAGCAGTTATGTACACAGAGTGGATAGCAAACTGCTATGTGCATTCAGTGGATAGAAAACTGCTATGTACACTCAGTGGATAGCTAACTTTGCACATGGTGGATAGCTAACTGCTATGTGCACACAGTGGATAGCTAACTGTTATGTGCACACAGTGGTAACAAATTATTACTTTTATACAGTGGATAGCTAACTGCTATGTGTACATAGTGGAATGTTATTTACACTTAGATTAAACCTTGAACTGTGAAAATATTGTTCAAACTGAAGTAAGCTAGACACACAAGGACAGATATTACATGTATGATTTTCTTGGAATAGCTAAAATCATAGGGACAGAAGGTAGGATGGTGTTTGCCAGATGATAGGATAAAAGGAATGAGAGAGGCAGAAATACTTTGGCATAGAGTTTCAGTTTGGATGATGAGAAACCCAGAGAGATGGGCACGGGTGATAGCAGCTCAGCAGTATAAATGCTCTTCTGTCACTGAATGTGCACTTCAAAAAGTTATAGTGGTGAAATACTGTCTTGTTTAATCAAAAAAAAAAAAAAACACTCGACCCCAAACAGCTGTTTGCAGATAACCCGTAAGCAAGTGAATTAGAACACTTCCCCTAACTTATCTCTACTGGCAGAGATAGGTCAGCTGTTGAGCACGCACCATTCTTGTAGAAGACCTGGGTTCTGTGCCCAGCATGCCCAAGAAAGCTTCCAACTCAAGCTCTAGGGTTCTCGACTCCTTTCTCTGGTCTCCAAGGGCAATACATGCTTCTGGTGTACATACATTCACACAGAAACATTACACACATAAAATTTCAAAATATGTATTTTAAATATCATGATCTTAAATTGTGTCTCATTATTTATTGATATGTTTGCTAACTAAATGGATTTAATTTTTTGTCTAAAAACTTTTGGAGTTTGTAAGAATGATGCAATTTTTATCAGGTGACTACCTGACTGCTAAATTTATTTTCCCCTCTCCTCCTAAACATTGCTGTACTATGGTAGCCAATATGGTTCCAGGACAGTGGGATCTGCATTATGACAATAATAGTAACAAAAATAATTGTCATTTATTGATGGTATGCCACTCCCTATTCAAATAGCCATAGCCTTTGTAGGTATAGTATAAAATACTTTTAAGATCTGCATTTTATACATAACCAGCAGTATAAAACATTGGCTAGTGAAAAGTCATAAATGAGACTACATGAAATGCTAGAAATGTCTACAGAAGTTTTGAATCCCGGAGAAATCTTGCTGTAATCATCTTTATCAAGCACAAAAATCACTGTGGACTTTATTCACCAAAAGAGAAGTAACTCATTGAGAAAGCCAAAAGTAAGATGAATATAATTTTTCTTTATCTAATATCTTTAGTTTGGTTTTTTTTTATTATTGATTAATGTTTGGTTACTTAGGTCTTGCATCAACATTATATTTTTTCCAGACAAATCACATAGATTTTCAAAAATAAATGTATGAGTCAAATAAAAAAAAAAAGATCTGCATTTTATAGATTCTCAGAGATGTGAAAAGTTTTTTGCTTAAAATCTCGTAATTAAATTGAGGTTCAAATCTGGGATTTGCTGAAGCCACAATTAAAACCACGAGAGCTAGTCAGCAACTCTAATAATGTGCTCAGCCCAATGCACAGCAGAGGGTTCAGGATAAATGTGTTAGTGTTTAGACAAGCGGTTGAATGTCTGGTAGGGAAGACGGGACGAAAGATAAGAGCTGAGTTAACCTGGAGACAGTGAGGCCAGGCTCCTGAAACACAGTGTGTGTGGAGGGGCAGATGCAGAGGAAGGAGGGAGGCAAAGGATGGGGGGGGCGTTAGTGGGTGAGGTTGACTCAGATTTAAGAAGTGCGAGGTCAAGGGGCCAAGACATTCAGAATCCCAAGGATTCTTCTTCCTCTCCACCTAGTGTAGAGAAAAATCTGGAGGCTTTGATAACAAGGGTGTTGGGAAGGCAAGCTAATACTTTCCTTGATTGTTCCAGATTTGGTCACTTTCAGAGCCAGGAGATGATTTTAAGAAGAGGGCCAAAGAAAACCTTAGTGTCTGGGCCTCTCCTCATGTCAGTAGGCAAAGGACGTCTCTGAGATGAAAAAGAAAAAAAAATCACCAGCTGCTGAGAAACAAGCAAACTCTACAGAGCTTTTAGCTCAAAGAGCCGGGAGTCTCAGGGAAAGGTTTTGACCTTGGAGAAGCAGGGGGAGCCAGGAGGCACTTCATAATCAGGGCGTGTGTGCAGGAGTGAGCTTAGATGCCTGCCAGGGTAACCAGAGTGCTGGAGAAACTGGGAGATTTTAAAATTATTTTTCTTAAGATTTTTAAACATTTTTTTTGCTATTGTGATATTTAGATAATAATTTAATGTGAGGATGGCTTGGAAATTTTCATAAAATTCTATTTTTTAATATAAGACATATAATAAGTAAATGCTTTAACATTCAATCATGTATGAATATTGGAAATCCTGTTTCTGAAATGAGACAGAATGATATATCAAATGCCCAGGAAATAGGTTACAAATCTCAGTATTAAATTGAAACATGAAGCTTCCGCCAAATTTATTGTCCCCAACCTGCCTTACTCTGTTCTCATCCCCCTCTCCCCCCTTATTTAATGTTCCTTTAAAATCTGTTAATGGGGCTAAGAAGACAATCTGGTGGGTAACTGACCCGGCCTGCGAGCGTAGGACCTGAGCTGTTGAAATTCTCAGGTGTGACCACAGACATGATCTGTAAACTTAGCCCTGCTCAGGGGACAGAGACAGGGGGACAGGGACTTGCTAATTGCTATCTTTCATAGTCTGTTTTCTATTGCTGTAATAAAAACCGTGAGTAAAATCAGCTTGGAGAGGAAAGGGTTTATTCTGTCTTACAGCCTGCAGTCCATCACTGAAGGGAAATCGGGGGCTGTATTCAAGGCAGGAATCTGGAAGCAGAAACCGAAGCAGAGGCTACAGGAAGAACACTGCTTAATGGTTTGCTCCTCTTGGCTCATTCAGCTCTCTTTCTTCTACACCCCAGGGCCTCCTGCCTAGGATGGCACCACCCACAGATGGTTGGACCCTTTTACATTAAGCATCTATCAATAAAATGCCCCAGTAGCCAATTTGATTTGGGCATTTTCTTAATTGAGTTTCCTTCTTCTTATCTCTATCTTGTGTCAAGTTGACAACAAAAAAAAAAAAAAAGAAAAAGAAAAAGAAAAAGAAAAAGAAAACAACCTCCAAACACCACACCAGCCTAGCTCCAGGTTCAGTGAGAGATCCTGTCTCAAGGAAGCAAGTAAGAGGGTCATGGGGCAGGACACAGATCACCCTCCTCTAGCCCTGTATTGTTCTCTCTCTCTCTCTCTCTCTCTCTCTCTCTCTCTCTCTCTCTCTCTCTCTCACACACACACACACACACCAGCTAACAGTATTTTCCATACACATGAAAACTAAGGCTGAGATAACTTTGTCACGTGGCCTTTAGTGCCTCTGTTATTTCTGAGGAATGCAGGAAGTCTGTTGCTATCAGATCCTCCATCTGCAGGATTTGAGTTTTCCCAAGGTGTTGACCTCAGTCATGGGTACTGGAGACCTGCTGGAGCCAATCACATTTCATGATAAGAAGGTTGGTGACTTTGTCAGAGCATGAAATGGGGATGAAATAGATAAAAGGATGAAGTAAGGGAATGCTGCCTTTGTCTTTCCTTCTCCAAACTAAGTAAAGAAAGACAACAGTGTTAAATAACTCACCTTACTATTTTGAGGGGAGCAAGGTTTTGACATCCAGGGTCTGAAAGCAATGTCTCTGGTTTTGCAGCTAAATTTGACACATCGTTCTCAGTCTCTGCTTGCGTGTTCTAGACTCAGAGCTTCAGAGTAGACATGCTGGAGGCTGTTCCATGTCTACTCCAACAAGATACATCATGATTTGCATTAAAGAAGTTGTGTGTTCATGGCTACCGCAGTCTCCTACCTGCCGGCAGGATGGATAAACGTCTCTTGCCTTGCTTGACCACAGGCTCCTGTGTAGAGCTTCAGCATGACCTTAGGTGTCTGTTCATTGTCCATGCCTGTTCTGGGGGTCACACCTACACTGACTTTTGTTCAGATTCAGGGTCCTCAGAAAGACTTATCTAAAGATACCTTCCTCAACAGTGGGGGGCAGACAGAAAGACAAAGAGGGTTTTGGTTGAAAAGACAACAGTTGAGATGAATCAGGGGCTTATTAGGAAGGACAAGCTTCTTCCCCTCGCATCATTGGTTAGAGTAATAAAGACCCTACTTTCTACTTTCTGAACACCCGGGCAACTTCAAGATCTTACAATAATAAGATCTCACCAGACACCTCAGAAATAGGGTTGTTGCTTCCTTTTGGCAAGGGTAGACTCTTGGAAATGTTCATTTCCCTGACTCTTTACTTGCCTCCTTTCCTCTTTCTGATAACAAGACAGCCTGACTTATCAGCATAAAAAAATATTTCTGTCAGCATCCAGAGAACATGGAGTAAGTGTAAAAGGAGGACGGCTATGTCAGCCTATGCTTTTAACCTTAGCCCAAACACCAGTAGCTTCAGTGAATTAAAAGAAGAAATTGCTGAGGGCTGCCGTGTTAATTAACACTTGATGAGGTGCAAATATTTTAGCGCATTTTGTAAGGGGCAGACTGAACCTTTTGACAGGTAGTGGAAACTCCTAGTGAAGATATTTCACTGAATGTGAGGGCAGAAAACATGGCTGTGGGTGGGAAGAAGGAAAACAAAACACAAATCTGGTTAGAACAGGTCCCCTCAGTCAGAAAGGTATGCGCTGCAATGTCACAGGGGTCTTTGTCGGATTACCGTGCTCTATCCTCCCAAGCGGACCCGCTGCTGCTCCCGTTCTAGAGAAAGGGGATACTGGAAGTGTTTTTAGCATCCAGCGAACCCCTGGAACCCCTGGAGGCTGTTCCATGTCTGCTCAAAAAAGATACATCATGATTTGCGTTAAAGAAGTCGTGTGTTCACTGAAACACACTGCATTTAAAAATGACAGTGGTATTTGTACATATGCCGTCAGTCTTCACAGAAGCTTTACTTAGCAGAGCAAATCATTGCTCCACAGTGGGGACCGCTAAGGGCGCTCCTCAGAGGATGCTCCTCAGAGGGTGCTCCTCAGAGGGTGCTCCTCAGAGGAAAACTCTTCAACTCCCATTAAAAGAGAATCTAAAAGTGTGCACTTTTGAGCAATGGTTTTAAAACCCAGAAAAATGAATCTGTTTTCTGGTGAAAAGGGAAACAATACTGTTTGATGTGGGGTCTGGGGAGATAGCACAGCACATAAGAGTGCATTCTCTGCAACGTGAGGGCCTGAGTTCGAGAACCCAAGCACCCACTTAAAAATTGGGCCTGGCTATGTGTACCTGTCACCCCAGCATGAGGACAGATGGAGACAATCTACAGCAGCTGGTTAGAAGCATAGCCAAAATAGCAACCAAAATAGCAAGCTTGAGGTCCACAGAGAGACCCTGCCTCAAGGTCATAAATGTGGACATTTGTAATAGGCAGGCCACCTGTTGGTTATAATCACGGAAACTGTACTAATTAAATCACTGCTTGGTCTATTAGCTCTAGCTTCTTATTAGCTAACTCTTACATATTAATTTAAACCCTCTCCATTAATCTGTGTATCACAACATGGCTGCGGCTTACCGGGTAAAGTCTCCAGCGTCTGTCTCCAGCAGGCGACATGGCTTCTCTCTGACTCCACCCTTCTTCCTCTCAGCATTCAGCTTAGTTTTTTCTGCCTAGCTAAGTTCTGCCCTGCTATAGGTCCAAAACAGTTTTTTTTAAAATCATTAATGATAATCACAGCATACAGAGGGGGAATGCCTTATCAGACATTAATGGATGATACTGAGTATCCCTGTTCTGACTTCCACATGGGCATACAAGGAGGTGCACATCTGCTTATGTATGCACATGAAACACACACACACACACATATACACACACACACACACATACACACACACGTACATTTGGAGAGTCATGGAGCATCTGTGATAGGCACTGACTCTTTTCTTCAACATCTCTACTATTTTATTCCTTGAAATTATGCCCACTTACATTGGACTTGAGGAAGAAATATTTTATGTAACTCTCCATGAATAAGTGAGGGATTTAATGGCTCACAGAAATAATAAGTATTGGAATTTTTCTTTCCTGGCTAGGCTGTTCACAGGCAAAAGGTCTCTGTGAACTAAATTCGCCTTTACTGCCTCCTGCCTTGCATGCTTTTCACCTCCATCTTGGTCTTTGTCTCATGAACCATCTTGGGAATCCCTATTATATACTCTTCCCCTTAATATAAGATTTATTTTAAAAAATTTAAATTATTTTATGTAAATGGATGGTTCACCTACATGTTTGCCTGTGCACCACACAGGTGTTAGATCCCCTGCAACTATAGTTACAGATGTTGTGAGCCACCTTGGGGCTCCTGGGAATTTAACCAGGTCCTTCAGAAAAACAGCCGGTGCTCTTAACTGCTATTTTAACTGCTAAGACGTCAGTCCAGACCCAGTGGGAGATTTCTCATAACTGGCTGAACAGTGCTGCTCTTGAGCTCATTCGCCCAACTGTACTCTGCCATCCTCTGCACACCCAGTACTCTCTGCCCAGCCTCTGCACACCCAGTACTCTGCCAATCTCTGCACACTCAGTACTCTGCCAATCTCTGCACACTAAATACTCTGCCCAGCCTCTGCACACCCAGTACTCTGCCATCCTCTGCACACCCAGCCTCTGCACACCCAGTACTCTGCCAATCTCTGCACACTCAGTACTCTGCCATCTTCTGCAACTCAGTACTCTGCCATCTTCTGCACACCCAGTACTCTGCCAATCTCTGCACACTCAGTACTCTGCCCATCTTCTGCACACCCACATGTCATTCAGTGTTCCAGTAAGCCAAAATGAAAACCCCCATTGCTTCAAGTTTGTGTTCTTTAAAACCATTTATTTTTATTAAAAAAATAAAATCCACACTCAAGTGTTCTTGCACAATCATGGACTCACACTTATTCTGTGATATTTGTACTCCCCCCATCACACACAAGCTCGCACAAAGGTATTTGTGAATTTTTATGATTTGAATATTTCTGTCTACGGGATGTGGTTAAGCCACGAGAAACCCCTGGAAAAGACTTAGTGGTTTTTGTAACAGAATCTACAGCAAGCTAGCTTGTCCCTTCCACCATGTGAAGACAGTCAGTGCCACTTATGAGCCTGTCACCAGGGGCCAGTTGTTCAAACACATGAGCCTGTAAGGAGCACTTTACATGAAAACCACAAAAACTGAGAAAAAAACCTGATGCATTACACAAAGGTATTCATCAGTAAGGATGGTAATAAAAGGAGTCTTCTCCCTGATCAACAGTTTATTGTTAAAAATTACCAAGGCCATTCAGCAGAACTTTGAACTGGTGAATATTTATTCAGAGGAGCAATGGCCTTTGAGAAGAGGCTGTCAAATTTCTAAACCTTTGCTTCTTGGATGTGAAGTGCACGGTGCTCTTTCATTGTGTTATCCTCTGTCATCTAGAAATAAGCTTTTGATGGGCCCCAAAGTGGGACAGAAACAGCCATGGAATGGAGGGTTTTTAC
Source organism: Microtus ochrogaster (assembly GCF_000317375.1). Lineage (NCBI taxonomy): Eukaryota > Metazoa > Chordata > Mammalia > Rodentia > Cricetidae > Microtus > Microtus ochrogaster. The sequence goes on along the minus strand of NC_022018.1, from coordinate 1,110,644 downwards.
AGAAACATTGAAATTTCTCAGGAAAAAAAAATTATTTATCCAAAGCTATTTAGCAAGAAGAGAAAGAAAGGAACTTCTTAGCTGATCTAAGCTTTAGCCTACACAAGTCTGTCATTAAGTCTTCCGATTTAGCAAATTAGCAATGTCTGTAGCACCTGTGTTGTGCAAGGAAGGCTAAGGAATTTGTCGAAGCTAAGCAGCAAAGCATCAGTTTACATAAATAAACATCAAGTAGGTTGGTCTATTTGGAAGAATGGGAGAAAGAAGATGATAGGGAAACAGAAGGAAGACCACACAGTGGCAGGACCTCAGCACAAGTTTGGAGCAGGAATCACTGACATGACTGCTTCTGGGACAAGCTACCTTTCTATCCTTGATGCCCCTATATCTAGGTCAGAGTGCTGGGCCCTGCTCTTTAGAGGGGTCCACATGCATATACATTGGGACATGTTTGATATTTGGATTCTGGCACCAATTGCTGGCATGGTATGATATATGATCATATATATCATGCTTATGACCATAAGCATCTGTTTCAGAGATAAACACATTCAAGCCCCAGAAAAACACCTCTCCTTCTCTCTTGCTGCTCAGAGCCTTTGAAAGAAGAAGGTAACAAGAGCTAATGCTGTGATTATCTGTGGGAAACATCCTAGCCAAACCTAGAGATGGACAGTACTTCTAAGCACAGAAAGAATTTTAGCAGCAACTGGATAAATAAAAGAAGAATTAGTTTATGGATCCATGCTAGATAGTATCTATCAATGCATTATTCCATAGAGAAATTACTCTTTTTGTCAATGCTGAGCATCTCTTTGGATGCTTGGTTTTATCTTCTTACTGATGTTCATTAAGGTTCTATGCCTATGGTTTCATGTGGTATTTGCTACAATTACACATGAAAAGTAAGGAAAACTGTGTGTTCTGAATTCATTGTTTTTGCATTTTTGTATGTGTTGTTCTACTCATACAATATTGTTTCTGGAAGCTAGATGTTGTTGCTCCTTCCAATTCTAATCAAGATTGTATGTACTCACAGATGCATATGACCAATTCCTAGCTGCAAGGGAGGCTATGAGGTTAAGTATTTTGTATTTTGAACTTCAGTAGTAAAAGGTAGTCTTGGATTCGCATCAATTTCCACTGGCTGAATATTGTTTAAATACAAGAAAAGGTTAAGATGTTGGTAAGTTAAAAGCAAGCCAAAGCAAGATGTCAAGACAATTTTCCTGTAGTCACCTACATTTCTGAAAATAGAACTGGCTATGTGAGTTATTGGTTTGCATTTCCGTACTGAATATTTTTCTTTTAACACTCTTATCAGAAGACTTGGGTTTGTTATCACTGAAAGCAGATTTAACATTTTGTAATGTTTGACTATTTTCTATCCTCAGCATATTTGTTGGTCATATCATTCCTTTTCTGTGTTTTGAGTAAAATTTTCTTGTTCTTTATTAATTTTTTGCTTTATTACTAAATATGAGTGTTTGTGTATGCCTGTGTGTACTGTGTGTACTGTGTGGCTGTGTGTGTGTGTGTGTGGTTATGAACACAGAAGTACAGATATTTATGGAGGACAGAGGGGTTGGATCCCCCTGGAGCTGGAACACAGGTGATTGTAAGCAACCAAGTATAAACTCTAGGAACCAAATTTGGGTTCTCTGGAAAAACCATAAGTGCTCTTAACTACTCAGCAATCTCTCCAATCCCTTATTTCCAAAATTCTCTTATTTTCTTTTCCCCTTCTCTCTCTCTCTTTCTCCCTTTCTCTCCTTCTCTCTCTACCACCTTCTTTCTTGTTCTTGAACCCTTTATTTTCCCTACTCACTCACTCTAGCCCTCACTTCCCCCCTCTTTCTTTCTTTATTGAGACAGAGTCTTGATATATAATTCAGGGTGACTGAATTCACTATGTAGACCAGGCTGTTCCCGAGCTCTCAATATTCCTTTCTCAGTCTTATAAGTGCCCAGGTCACAGGCATGTACAAAAACACTTGGATCTTGTTTTTTTTTTTAAATCATATTTATGGCTTCTAAGAACAGTCTTGGACATCAGTGTCTCATGATAATGTACACGATCACTTTATTTTCTTTGTATGTTTCCACCAAGAAGGAGACAGAACGACTAGTTCTCCTCTGTCCCGTAGTTGTTGGAAGTGCTGACGCTGACCCCTTCAGAACCCTCCTAAGTCAGTCTCCCAAAATGTCTGCTTTCCAAGTCTGGATGTCTTGGAGATTTTTATGCAATACCACTTTTTTTTTTTCTTTAACTAGCCTTTACCACTAGTTTCTTTCAGAGAAAAGGAAGAAGAAAACGTTGGAAATCCACAACAATGATAGAATGAAGTAACTAACTTCAAGCACAAAAACGCATTATGCAGTGAAGATTTGTGTTGCTGTTTTCCCTAAGACTTGGGACCTGAAGCAGCTTTAAAGGAAGTTTATACAGTGCTTATCTGTTACTTTTGAAAAATAAGGAAGGTGCCAGGGACTGGCAGAGCATGAGCTGTTCTTTCCTTTGAGGCTCTGTGGAACGGGGACTTCGAGATGCTCCAAAGTTTATTTGTTCTGGAACCTTCTCTGAGTCTTTCCAGGGACCAGGGCATTCGTTAGCACACATGGGGAAAACCAGTGAGCAAAGCTATCTCTAAATTTCCTTTTAATACTGATAATAAACACGTGTTGTGTTTTCTAGTGGAAGCATACAATTAAGTCAGAAGCTAAAATGAAAACAAATGAAGTTAGGGACTTTCTAAAACAACAATGAAGACACAGCCAATCTCTCTCATTTTGCCAATTTGTCTTTTAAAACAGAACACACAATTTTTATTATTTTTGAAAATTTTATGCATACATACCATGTGTTTTGATCGTATTCATCTGCCACTGCTCCCCCTAACTCCTCTCAGATGAACTGCTCTCTCCTTGGTCCCTCCAACCTTCATGTGCTTTCTCTTTTTCTTTATATATCTGACTGCTTCCAATTAAATGTTTTTTTTTTCTTAAAATAGAAATGTAACAATACAGGCTGTAAAGATGCTTCAGTGCTTAAAACACTGACTGTGAGGCCCAATGACCTGAGTTTGAAATCTACAGTCCATGTAAAAGTGCAAGGTGAAAACAACTCATCACACACACACACACACACACACACACACACACACACACACACACACACACACGTTTAGAACCATAAAACTACTACATAGCAGTGAAAGAAAGCTACAACATAAATCATGATGGAGGCAGTCAGGAAAAAGGAAAAGTATTGTGTGAAACGAATCAGCTTGTAGAAGAATTCGGATAGTGGTTCCATTTATAGAGACCAAGAACATCCGACATATATGCCAGACTACAAGGAAATCAAATAACAGACCAAACTTCAGGGCAGTGATTTCTTCTGTGGAGGATAAGTGTGCCATCATGCAGAACCAAGTGATGTCATGTTATCATATATATCAAAAACTATCGTCAGCAGTACCCCAAATACTTTCCTATCCTGGATGGTGGACACAAGGTTCCTAATATTCTTGTAATTTATTATACCTTACACATATTATAAGCATTCCTTCACTTCATTCAGTTTATGTGCGCATGCATATACTTTATGTTGGTGGGTACACATGTCCAAGTGGGTGTGTGGAGAACAGAGGTTAGTATCGGGACCTTTATTTTATTGTTGTTTGTTTTTTGAGACAAAGTCTCACATAGCTCACGCTGGTCTCAAGCTATTTATGTAGCTAAAGTTGGCCTTGACATCCAGATCATCCTGCTTCCAAATATTGAGGTTATAGGTCGAATGCTCATTGCCTTTAGTTTTGAGGCAGGGTCTCTCACTACATCCAAAGCCGAACAGTTCAGCTAGGCTAGCTGGCCAATGAGCTTAAGGGATCCATTTAGCCTACTTCCCCAGCACTTGGGTTGCAGGCACGTATTGCCATGCCCAGAGTCTTACGACGTTTCCTAAGCTCTAAACTCAGGTCTTCGTGCTTGCATCGCAAGCCCCTACTGACCCAGCCGTCTCCCCAGACCCTCATTCCATCTTTAATAGATACTGCATGAGAAACAGGAAGAGACAGTCTGACTTTAGCAGTTCTTCCTGTACAAAACAAAACAACATGATCAGCACAAGGTAAAGTAAATGCATCATGGGCACCTCTCCTGGAGAAAGGCAGAACTGCATAAACATGGGTTGTGAACGTTAGGACCAGATTTCCACCTCTCCACTTTCGAGAACTATTATTAGTTCCTGTGTTCAAATGACATGAATTCTTTTTATTTATAATATTCGAAACTAGGGCTTATTCCCTCTTTTATTGATTATAAATGTAATTGTTCAAGTAAAAAATGTCATTTTCTAGGTTGCGGCATGGTGGTGTGTGCCTGCAATCCTGACACTTAAGAGAATGAGACAGGAGGATGCAGATCTGAGGCCAGGGTGGGCTAGATAGCAAGTCCCAAGGCCTGCCACTCTGGGCTTCATAACACGGCTTTATTTCAAAAGTTCCAGGGCTGGGATGTAACTCAGAGGCAGAGCACCTGTTTAATGTTTGTATGGTCTTGACTTTAATCTTTAGCACTGAAAAAAAAAATAATAAGCAAATTGTTACCCACAAACTGCTTTTCAAAAGCTTTTTCAAAAGATCTCCAGATGGTATAAAAGTTGAGCTGGATGGTGGTGCCTCATGCCTTTAATCCTAGCACCAGGAAGACAGAGGCAGGAAGATCTCTGTGAGTTCGAGGCCAGCCTGGATACAGAACAAGTTCCAGGGCAGGCTCTAAAAGCTACACAGAGAAACCCTGTCTGGAAAAAAAACAAAACAAAACATTAAGTTGAGTCTGGATTTTCTGGCTACAATGTTGAAACTAGCAGTCTCCTGCCAGTAGCTGGGTAGTTTCAAGGCTTTATAAAAGGATTCTTTTACTGAAGCCGGGCAGTCAGGGCAGACAAAATGTTCAGGAATGTGAGAACGTCAACAAAACAGCAATAATCTTTGGGATTTTAGAACTTGCAAATCTTTTTCTACCTTTAAGGGGTTTCACCATTAACAATGGTACCATATTTACTCATACACAAGCATACAGTCACTTTCTTCTTCACCAAAACTCTCCCATGAGTGACAACCTGGGGATCATATAGCTTCTGCCTGCGTGACCAAGTTCCCTCATTACACATGTAACTTTTATAAAGCCTTGAAACTACCCAGCTTAACCCTATCCCTAAGATTTTGTAAATAAATGAATATCATGTCTCATGCTAGCACACAGAAAAAGAAACTTACCTCTCTAAAATTCAATACCTAACCTTAATAGTTAAAAATACAACACTAAAATAGATATCATTTGCTTGGGTTTGAGAAGTGCACTCTAAACTTCGGTGTGTGTCTTCTGAGTGTTAAAAGAATGCATTTAAAATACAAGAATCAAAGAAGCTCATGACCACTTACCATGGAAAATTCAAAAGAAAGCCATACTCCCCCCCACCACTTATATCTTGCTGCCATGGAGCAATTTACAGTGTGTATATGCACCTTAATCTTTTTTCAAAGACAGAATAAACAATGGATGAAATCTTTATAATTCTGAATATTTAAAGCAATGATGAACTTTGAAAACAGAAGGCATAGGATTTCTTGTCTATTGAGATGAAAAGTATGTTGAGCCATTTGTCATATTTTTACAAGCTCTCTTTTGTAGGTGTTTGGAAATAGAGTGGCACTAGATGCTAACATTCTTGACACCTAAAAATGGATGTGGTGGGAGACACACAGAGATGCAGAGGGGAGGAGCGAGGGAGAGCTGTGCAGAGTACTAACCAGAGACGCACCAACAGAGGAGGAAGTTGCTGTCAGATGTCCATTTGCTGAAACCGACAAAAGCGAGGCCCTCAAGAGCAGAGGAGCATGATACTGCCAGGTAGGAGCTCTGCCTGGTGCCAAAGCAAATCGGACAGCTCAGCAGCCAACACGATCCCAGGCAGCCAACATTTCTCACACTAACCCATCCTGAAGCATGGTGAACTGTTTCTGTGACCAGACCAACTCCCAGAGAAAGATCCTATTAAGTCAAACTAAATTGTACCAAGTGCCTTAAAGAGGCGCCTGTCTGCTCTAATTTTCCCAGCACTCCTCACGGAAGCTTGGCCTAATAGTGCTTGTACAGGACTATTAGGAAGGCCTGAAGGAGAAAAATGCAGTTGTCAGCTACCCCTTTACAGTTTTGATGCCCTACAATCATATTTTTCATGACCATTGTTACAGTAAAGGCACCTACTACCATAGCCCCAGTTAAATAACAGATTTTATATTTATACTGTGTTAAAAGAGCACACTATCAACTTTTACCTTCTTACTTTAAGTGTGCTATTGTAGACATAAAGAATTGCACTCTGTAAATTAAATTAGTGACACGATGCATATTTTGGGAAATCTAATTATTAAAGCTAGTTGAGGTTTTAACACTTCCTCTCCCTTAGTGATACAGGCTCTCCATGCAGTGAAGATATTTTCCAAGCACCTTTTCCTTTTCATGTGTTACAATAACGAGTGCAATGGAAAGGTCAAATTTCATCAATAGTATGTTTTGATTCTGAAATAGCAAGCCAATCCATGAAACAATGAACAAATAAAATCTAATGAAAATGGACAGTTCTTTTACAAGAAGATAGCAAGAAATCAATGAGGTAAAAAGAGTTGGCCAGGGAAATACAATGGAACAAAGAAGGATTATTGTTGCTTGATTAATTTACATCTATTTGGGTCTCATGAGAGTTCACTTCCAATCCCAGCCATTTTTATTTCCATTCTTGTGCATCCATGACTTATTTTCTGGACTAGGCCATTGTACTATTTAAATTGAATTTTGAAATATGTGTGTGTGTGTGTGTTTGTGTGTGTGTGTGTGTGTGTGCAAGTACTCATGGATACCGGAAGAGAGCAGCAGATTTCTTGGACATGGACTTAAAAGCAGTTATGAACTATTCAACCTGGGATCCAAATTCAGGTCCTACATAAGAGCCATATATTCTCTTAACCACAGAGCCATTTCTCCAACCCTCGCTGAGGTCTTTAAGCTACCTGCAGATGCCCAGGTAGTCTGAGTCCACTTGTGCTCTGCTTTATCTTTCCTGACCACTCCTTACTTTTCAACAGAGATGATTTTGATTCTCATGTTGGTTCTTCAAATATTCTCAAAACAGACCTTTATGTTAACTTTGAACTGTAACCAATATGCTCCAATTCCTCATGAGATTAGTATCTCTTGACCTTAAGAAATCATTAATGTTGCCATAGGGTAGTTATGATTATTATATCTAGAACATTTTGTAGAGCTAAAATATTGAGGAAGAATGAAGTGGGAGATATGGACTAGCAGTTGATAACACTTGCTTTTCCTAGAGGACTTGAATTTGATTCCCAGCATTCAAGGCTGGGTAAACAATCACCTGTACCTCCCATTTCAGGGGCTATAACACACAAGTGCACACAAATACACACAGGAGCGTGAGAGAGAAAGATTTAAAAACTACTGTATTTGTATAAGAAGCCTAGGCTCAAAGAAAAATAATGAGTAAAAATTCCATGTCTTTTGAATTCTAAAGGTCAAATCGGAACGCCAGGCAGCCAGCTCTGCAATGAATGCTGTCTATTTTCCGCTAGGGCACTCTCTTTAGAGAGCATCATCAGTTAGCTAGATGTCTTAGTTTGTATTGTATCTCTAATGAACTACCACTGTACACAATAGAAACGCCTGTCCTACTACTCTGGAGACCAGGGAGACCAGGATCAGGATAACAGCAGACCTGGAGTCTGATGATTGCCCATTTCCTCCTTTGGGATAGCACCCTCTTACCTCACCTGACAGAAGAGGTGGTTTTTTTTTGGGGGGGGATATCCTTTAAGGTACCAAACTCATTCATGTAGGGTCCATACTAACAGCCTGATTGTCCTCAAGGACTCCACTTCCTAACACCATTTCCTGGAAGTTAGGCTTCAACATGTAACTTGGAGAGGGACACCAAAGCTCAGAGGATGGTATTGGAGTTGTCAGCTAGTGTGGGACAATTGTCTGTATTCTGTCAATCATGTTTTAAATAAACACTGATTGGCCAGGCAGGAAGTATAGGCAGGTCAACCAGACAGGAAGTAGAGGCAGGGTGATGAGAGCAGGAGAATGCTGGGAAGGAGAAAGCCCATTTCTCCCAGTCCTGCCCAGACCACCAAAGAATCAGGATGTGATCTACCACGCTGAGAAAGGTACCGAGCCATGTGGCTAACATAGATAAGAATAATGGGTTAGAATTCTCAACAGAAGAAGTTTAATGACCAAAAGACACTTAAGGTCATGCTCAACCTCCTTAGTAATCACGGAAATGCAAATCAAAACAACTTTAAGATACCATCTTACACCTGTCAAAATGGCTAAAATCAAAAACACCAATGATAGCCTGTGCTGGAGAGGTTGTGGAATAAGGGGCACACTCATCCATTGCTGGTGGGAGTGCAAACTTGTGCAACCAGTTTGGAAAGCAGTGTGGTGGTTTCTCAGGAAATTTGGGATCAACCTACCCCAGGATCCAGCAATACCACTCTTGGGAATATACCCAAGAGATGCCCTATCATACAGCAAAAGTATATGCTCAACTATGTTCATAGCAGCATTATGTGTAATAGCCAGAACCTGGAAACAACCTAGATGTCCTTCAATGGAAGAATGGATGAAGAAAGTGTGGAATATATACATATTAGAGTACTACTCAGCAGTAAAAAAACAATGACATCTTGAATTTTGTGTGCAAATGGATGGAAATAGAAAACACTATCCTGAGTGAGGTAACCCAGTCCCAAAAAGATGAACATGGGATATACTCACTCACAATTGGTTTCTAGCAATAAAGGACATTGAGCCTATAATTTGTGATCCTAGAGAAGCTAAATAAGAAAGTAAACCCAAAGAAAAACATATTGTTATCCTCCTGGATATTGGAAGTAGACAAGGTTGCTGGGCAAAAATTGGGAACTTGGGGGTGGGGTGGGATGGGGGTAAGGGGAAATGGGGAGAGAAAAGTGAGAAGGGGAGGATGGGGAGAGCTTGGAGGAATGGGATGGTTGGGATAAAGGAAGGGTGGATATGGGAGCAGAGAAGTATATATTCTAATTAAGGGAGCCATCTTAGGGTTGGCAAGAGACTTGACTCTAGAGGGGCTCCCAGGTGTCCAGGGAGATGTCCCCAGTTAGTTCCTTAGGCAGCTGAGGAGAGGAAACCTGAAATGGCCCTATCCGATAGCCATACTGATGAATATCTTACATATCACCATAGAACCTTCATCTGGCGATGGATGGAGATAGAGACAGAGACCCACATTGGAACACCGGACTGAGCTCCCAAGGTCCAAATGAGGAGCAGAAGGAGGGAGAACATGAGCAAGGAAGTCAGGACCACGAGGGGTGCACCCACCCACTGAGACAGTGGAGCTGATCTATTGGGACCTCACCAGGGCCAGCTGGACTGGGACTGAAAAAGCATGGGATAAAACCGGACTCTCTGAACATGGCGGACAATGAGGGCTGCTGAGAAGCCAAGGACAATGGCACTGGGTTTTGATCCTATTGCATGTACTAGCTCTGTGGGAGCCTAGCCTGTTTGGATGCTCACCTTCCTAGACCTGGATGGAGGGGGGAGGACCTTGGACTTCCCACAGGGCAGGGAACCCTGACTGCTCTTTGGACTGGAGATGGAGAAGGAAAGGAGTGGGGGGAGGGGGAGAGAAATGGGAGGCAGGGAGGAAGCGGAAATTTTTTTCAACAATAATAATAAAAAAAGAATAATGGGTTAATATAAGCTACAAGAGCTAATGAGAAACCTGAACTAGGGACTGGAGAGATGGCTCAGCAGTTAAGAGCATTGCCTGCTCTTCCAAAGGTCCTGAGTTCAATTCCTGGCAACCACATGGTGGCTCACAGTCATTTGTAATGAGGTCTGGTACCCTCTTCTGGTCTGCAGGCATACACGCAGACAGAGTATTGTATACATAATAAGTAAATAAATAAATATTAAAAAAGAAAAAAAAGAAGCCTGAACTAATGGGCAAATCAGTTTATAATCTTATGGAGACTTCTTTGTGATTCTTTGGGACTTAACGGCTGTGGGACCTGGTGGGAGGGCAGAAACCCCAACAAGCAGGCCCTCATGATACAGAATGGCTCATGTTACAGTCAGCCATATGGTTAAGAAAACAGATGTAAAATGTACAAGAGCTGTCTAAGGGGACACAATGACCAGAACCACTAGCTAGGGAGAAGTGAGTCTTGAGATACTCCGATAGTTGATGGTATAGCCATCAGTATAGAAAGCATTATGCTGCTCAGGGGAAAGTGGGCCTCAGTGGTTCTGAACTGATTTTACATATTCCTTTCCCTAGCAACAGCTGACAGTTCTAGAGACATCTTTATAGTAACATGTGTGAGAAGTGACATCAAGTTTCTAGTGGTTAAGAAACCCTAGGCAAGGGAGATGCTAAGATATCTAAGTGAGAGATAGCTGGCCCATTTCACTGCACTGATAATATTTCTTTGTGGGATCAAGGATCTTTATATATTTTTAACAAGTGTGCGTGTGTGTATGTGTGTGTGTGTGTGTGTGTGTGTGTGTGTGTGTGTATGCTATAGTGCCCCATTTAATGGGTGGAGTTCAGAGAACAATTTGTAGAGCGGGTTTTCCTTTTTCATAATACTGTGGGCTTGAGTAGTAAATGCCTCACTGAGCCGTCTCTCCAGCCCCCACTAAAGTATTTTTAAAGAGTTGCAGTTAAGATACTCTGCAAAAGTTGAACAGTTTTCAGTTTGTTTATTTCTAATTAGTTGACAGCTAGTTAAATGATAGATCCAGACTTCTCAGTAGTCCATCTTCCCTCAGCATTGTTTGATCATCATGACCTGGCTCTAACTACCGACTTAAAATAGCTAACCACTTTCTGAGGTAACATCTTCCCACTACATATTTTGTTTGCTTGTTTTCTTCAAGCAGGGGGTTTATAAAAACAACAATCACCTTGCAATCACCACACACTCCTTCCGTTTCTGTCAACTCCCATGAAAATCTAGGATGCTAGGAGAGCTTCTAACAGAGACACCTCAGAGTGAGGTATCACGGTGGCCCATCTTAGAGTGAGGACAGTCGCTCTTCACTCTCTGGAGGCTTCTTTTCAAAGCACCACAATGAGATCATTCCTTTTGCCTCCAAGATGGAATCTCAGCTCTGGTGTAGCATTAGCAGCTCATATATTCATCAGGCATTTTTGTTCTGCTTTGGAAGATAAGGTTTCTTCTGTGTCGGGTGTGAAAGGGGGTTTTAACGCTATCTCTCTGACTTATTCTCCTGCGCCTTTCCCTTTACATGTTATCCACAGCAACGCTGTCCCCCTCTTCTTTCTTTTTAAGTAGCTTGCCTTTTGAGCTGAGCAGACCCTGGCGGAAAAGATCAGAGAGGATTGCACAGAAACATTGCTTCTGCGACAGGCTTTCGTTTTCCCTCCTAACAGATTGGAAAAAAACAAAACAAAACAGTGTTTGTCTTCTTGTAGCCTCTCCACAGCAAGGATGTTTACTGCTCCTCTTTATCACGATCCCCAGCTCTGGGGCGAAGCTTGAAAGACAAGTCAGAAGTAAACTATTTTTTTCCATTTCAGTTATTGATAGGTTATTCAGTGATAAGGAATATTGATAATGATCTTGACTAGAGAATGCAGCTGAGGGGCAGAAGGGAGCCGTCCTCTGCTCCGTCGCTCATTTTAAGTCAGATGAACTGGAGTTTGCACAATGCAGTCTTTCAGTGGCATCTCACTTGGGGCCTCGGTGTCTTCATCTGCTTCAAAGATTAAGCACTTCCCCTCTGGCCTCTCTTAACCTCCATGCAAGGAGCTCAGTGTTCCATGGAGGATGCTCTGGAATAGCTACAGGATCACCAGAATATCAACTGTTTGCAAATAGTCATCAAGCACTAATTAATAACAAGAAGATTTAGGTCTCAAAACAACTTTTTTCATTGAATGTACTCTGACTGCTTCTGATCACCATATATGGTCGTCATCATCATCATCATCATCATCATCATCATCATCATCATCATCATCATCATCAAAATCAAAGCCACAAGCTGTGAACGATGTTTGAAAGCTCAAAGGTGAAATGGAAGTCGACTGAACCTCTCATTTCTGACTCCTGTCACTACTATAGTGAATATAAGGAGTGCCACTCTGCCAGTCATGGGGTAGCTTATTTTGCTCTTTCACTCGATTTTGATAAAAGCCCCTATTCTACATTCTTCCTTGCTTCCTTCATCAGGATCTGCAGCAATCTAAACATGACAGTCCTTCTCCTTCTCCTTTTTCTCATATACAGCCTCCTCTCCATTTGATTTCCTTTCCTGTGTTTGTGCAGGTGTCTGTGTGTATAAGCATGTTTGCAGGTGAAGTGTGCATCTGCATAGGTAAGAGAACAACCTTGAGGGTCTTTCCTCTGGGACTGTTCAACTTTCATTTTTCCCTCAAGACCAGAGTCATCCTAGTCCTGAAACTCTTCGAATAGATTAAGCTGACTAGTGAGTGAACCCCAGGGATCTGGCTGTCTCCACTTCCCGCAAATTATACCTGGCTTTTTAAATGTGGGTTGTGTAGATCGAACTTGGGTCCTTGTACTTGCATGGCAAGCACTTTATCAACTGAGCTATCATGTGAGTCCTGCTTAATTCTTCTTCAGCAACATTTTAACTTTGTTCTGATATTTATTGAACACCGAATGCACTCTGGGCTTAAATACTGTGACTTTTTTTCCCCAGAAATTAGAAACTGTGGTCACTTTACAGTAAAAGGCTGAAAACTGGACAGTTGGTATCTGCCTTGGAGTCACCCAGGAAAGGAATGACCAGTGCCTCTTTGAGGCTGGTGGTTTGATCTTGGCCTCAGTGTTGTGTGCTGTACCCAGCAGACTGATTTATTGCTCTCCACCACAGAAGTGAATCAGTAACTGGTGAACATATTGGTCTTTAGACACCCCCATCATGATTACCATGGGGATCCAGAAATAGTTTCTGTTTTCATAGATATTTGAAGGTCCTCACTCTCTGTAGTCTAGTAACTGCCTAGCTCTTTCATTTGCTAGCAAAAAGTCTTGAATTTCCCAGGCAGAGGCCAATGAATACAAAAAACAGTCATGAAAATTGAAATCAAAATAAAAATTTTGGGAAAGTGTAAATCTTTTCAAAGCAAGGTAAACATATATAAGCTAGGGATATTTTTATGTATTTATACATTCACACTTACCTTTGTAGAATGAAGGCATGGACCTCTGATTTGATTCTGAATTCTTCATTCCTCCCATCATCAAGAGAAGTGTGGGTGGCTTTGTTGTGTACTTTTCAAGATATCTCGTGTCCTTCCAAGTGGTCCAAACATTTGATTTTCAGACACCATCAGATGATGTGGGAAGTCCTTTTGTATATGTGCTCTTTTTATTGGTTAATGACTAAAGCTGTTTCAGCCAATGGTCGTATGTTGGGTGCCATTTTGTAGGCGGAGGCTGTATTTCATTTCCCTGCTGCCCAGATTCAAAATAATCACATAGAAACTATGTTAATTACAATATTGTTTGGCCAATGACTAGGGCATATTCCTAGATAACAATTACATCTTAAATTAACCTATTTCTATTAGTTTGTGTATCACCATGAGGTTGTGGCTTACTGGTAAAGGTTCTGGCATTATCTGTTTCCTTTCATAACTACATGGCATCTCCTTGACTCTGTCTACTTACTCTCTATATCTCTGTATGGATTTCCTGCCTGGCTTTACTGTGCCAAGCCATTGGCTGAAACAGCTTTATTCATTAACCAATTAAAGCAACACATATATAAAAGGACTTCCCACATCAATTATTGGGCTCCTAGTTAACACCCATTGCTTTTTAACATTTGTTTTTCATGACTCTTATGTTAAATGACTGCTTTCATTTTATTTATTTACTATTTTCAGTTTCTAAATGTCTTTCTTATCAGATCATTCAAATATTACATTTTCTCCATTTGTAATTCAAAATAGTTACCTAAAAATTGTGGTTTTAACTGTGAATTTGCTTTCGTTGTCATTTGTTTTCTACACTCTTTGGTACATACAATGTTCTGGGGGCATTAAGACTGCCACAGTACAAATCACAAGAGAGCTTTGCTTTTGTGTTGTCAGTTTTCAAGTATTTAAATTTTGGTTTGGGTTATGGCCTTTTCTGTCTTTGGAGACTGTATTTTTTAATTTTAACAGCTTACTTTTATTTTCTATATCCTCTAACTCCTAAATTTCCTTTTTTCTCTCTCCTCTCTACAGCTACACAGTATGAACCAAATTACCAGAAAAGGCAACTTGATGAAAAGATTAGGACTAGTGATATGACCATGATGTTTTCTTTAGAATAATTAAAAATGAAGCCAGACCAGACTTAAAGAGCATCCATCCTTTATTATTGCTCTTATTAGTTTTTTGAAACATGGCTCATGTGCTGTATCAATAGTCAGAACTTCTGTTTATGAAGTGCAACACCAAGCCCCTCTATTTTCTGGAAAAAAGAAGCTGCAGTGACTGAAGGTTGAAAATGTGGGTAATATATACACACACACACACACACACACACACACACACACACACTCAGACTGTGAGATTCCCCCATGTACCTTCTGCATCACATGCATACTACCACCCACAACGTACAGTGAAAGTGGACTCAGGACCCAGGCTCCATCTTTCTGCTCAGTGGCAAAGGCCAGACTGTCTTTTGTAGCACTGCTCTATTGTCACATCCAGGGCCACCAATTCCAAACCAGTAATCCTGTTTGAGACTAGAAAAGACAGGAAAGATGGTTCTAGTTTCCCATAGGAAAAGACAGATTCTTTCTTAAATAAACAAGTAAATTCACCATTTCTCTTTTCCAAGATGTCTTACACAAAGTCAGTGCTTAGTTAACTAATACCGCTACTATTGTTGGAATTTTCTATTTTCTATTTATACACA
>NC_022018.1:1087377-1095336 GCF_000317375.1 Microtus ochrogaster | reverse complement strand
TCCTTTCAGAAAAGATCAGACCTCCCAGGGATGTCAACTGATAAACGCAAAACAGGGTGCAATAAGACTAGGCACAAACCCTCATATCAAGGCTGGATGAGGCAATCCAGTAGGAGAAAAAGGGTACCAAAAGAAGGCAAAAGAGGCAGAGACACCCCCGACTCTCACTGTTGGAAATCCCACAAAAAACCCTAAACAACTACATCATATAGCAGAGGACCTAGAGCAGACCCATGCAGGCATTGTGGTTGTCACTTCCGTCTATGTAGGTCCCCATGAGCCCGGCTTAGCTGATTCTGTGGGCTGTGTTCTCCTGGTGTTCTCAACTGCTCTGGTTCCTACAATCCTTCTTTCTCTTTTGCAGGATTCCCCTGAGCGTCACATAATATTTGGCTGTAGGTCTCTTCACCTGCTCCCTCAGCTGCTGAAGGAAACCTCTCTGATGACAGTTTGGTTAAATGATAATCTTTTAGTATAGTAGGAATATCATTAGAAATAATTCCACTGAATTAAAAATATTATTACTTATTTATTTATTTTACCAGTCATGTTTGATTCTATCCTAGATTGCTGGGCCCTCTAGCTTCTTGTTCCTGGCTATCCAGAAGTGTCTAGCATGGGCTCCCTGTCACAGTATGGGGCCTCAAGTTAGACCAGTCATTGGTCAGCCACTCTCACAAGCTCTGAGCCACCTTAGTCCCAGCATCATCTTGCAGGCAGAATGCGTTTATTGCTGGGTTGGTATTCCAGTCCCATCACTGGAAGTGTCAGGATTTTCAGAACTCCTTCATTCATTATCTCACCCCCCATTCAGCATCTGTACACACTTTTCACTCGTGGGTTTTTCAAAGGTTGGAGATGTCTAGTTGGGGGTCTCAGGTCATCATCACAATGGTAGCAGCCCAAGCCTCATCCTCCAGTCTCCTCAGCTCACTCATTACACCCAGCAAGGGTCTCCAACCTCGAGTGAAGAGTTCATGGATTACCACTGGACTAACTTCTCCTACTTAACCCTATTGCCTTTTAACATTTGTTTATTTTTCATGCTGCTTACACAAAACGACTTCTTTTATTTTATTTATGTCTTGGTCCTTGAGTAGCCCTTCATTTTGTTTAGAGAAAATTGAAGGTTTTTATTGCTAAAAACAAGAAAGATAAATTGATAGTTAGATATATTAAATAAAAACATTATGCTAAGGCGAATATGAGAACAGCAAAAC
This sequence comes from Microtus ochrogaster, assembly GCF_000317375.1. Classification (NCBI taxonomy): domain Eukaryota; kingdom Metazoa; phylum Chordata; class Mammalia; order Rodentia; family Cricetidae; genus Microtus; species Microtus ochrogaster. The sequence continues at coordinate 1,094,116 of NC_022018.1, read as the reverse complement.
ATAAAAAGTACCATCATAATATATTCTACTTCCCTTAATTTGACACTAAACTGCTTGCTTTCCTTCATCCACCGTCAACATCGGCTCACCAGAAGGTTGGTAGTTAAGAAACAAGCTGTTAAATATTAAAGCTGTATCCATGTAATTGAATGTTTGGAGTATGGTTGTGTTCTAAATATATGCTATTAAGAAACTGTTCAGCAGAGATATTTAATTACTGACATATAATCATGTTATTGCTGTTTCTTTAACCAGGCAAAAATACAAAGTACTGGAAAGAAAACAATTTCATTTTGAACAGCGACATTTTATTCATCTCGGTAATAAAAGCAAACTCAAATCACAAAATGAAATCATCTTGTTTTTTTTTAATGACAGTTCTTCTCAGCTTGATAATCCTTGTATACCACTGAGAAATATGACCATACTTAAGGTGGTAAAACGTTCTCACAAATAATGCACACAATAAAAGTTAATTATACTCATTTATTACATCAAAATAAAATCTGAACTCTGAAATTTGCAAAGAGAATTTCAGAGTTAACCATGGAGTGTGACTGTAGATGTTCATGACTGTCATGTTTTTAATATCATCCATAGTTTGGAAAGATGTCAAAAGTGAAATTATATATTAACATCTTTCACTAGATTGCACCCTGACAAATACAAACATTACCTTATTTTATCAAGACATCAGGCTGTGAGTGAGTAGAGAAGACATTGGTGGAACCATTTTATACATATGGGCAAGCTAAAAACTTGGAAATACATGACAGTTTCCACAGCAAGTTAGTGAGTAAAATTGGGACAGGATGTAATACTCTAATTCCAGTTCTTACAAATCAGAAGCTATGTTAAATGTCACTAGGCTTAGAATGTTAGGTTCAGTGTTACATTTGTTTTAAGTGAAAGGGGTCTTAAGTAAAAAGATTTGGCAAAAGACAAAGTAGGAGCTAAATTTGCTGGGAAGGAGAAGGGGGCATAAGAAAGGGTAACGGGGTTGAATGTAACCAAAATACATCATATACAAGCGTGAAATTATCAAGGAACAAATAGTAGCCATTTAAAAGATAACTTGGGCAATAAATATTTGCTCTCTGTTCAAACATGCTAAAAGTTCTGACTGTGTATACTATGAAACAGAGGTGTGAAAAATGCAAGTCACTGTTCTTCTGGGATGAGGATACCCAGCCCCTATCACACTCCTACCCCCACCCCCACATTCATGCTGCAATAGTGACAAGGTCCAGTTTTGTGCAGATCTCAGGCAGGTGACTTCATGAGTACAGCAGCTAGGTTAGGTCCAGTTTTGTTACATGCCTTTCATTCCTCCTTTTGTAGTCAGAGGCCACTTGTTTGTTCCCGGCTGCTCAGCCCCGAAATAATCACACAGAAACAATATTATTTGCAATACTGTTTGGCCAGTAGCTTAAGTGTATTTCTGGCTAACTCTTATATCTTAAACTAACCCATTTCAATTAAACTGTACCGCCACGTGGCCAGCAAAGTTTCTGCATGTCTGTCTCTGGCAGCAGCTCCGTGGCTTTACCCTGACTCTGCCTTCTTTCTCCCAGCATTCCATTTAGTTTTCCCTTCCTAGCTAAGTTCTGATTTGCTATAGGCTAAAGCAGTTTCTTTATTCATTAACCAATAAAAGCAACACATAGACAGAAGGACCTCCCACACCATCCTCTTACAGTCATTCTGCTCCCTCTTCCTCAGTTTCCCCAAGGCTTGGAGGAGCTGTTACAGCTGTCCCAAGTGGGACGTCACTATTATATGTTCCCAGAATTAACACTTGCTGGGAAAGGTGTATCTTTCTTCAGAGGTGTAGACATGTATAAGTTGCCCTTTCTCTGCTGAATAGCCTCCTACCCATGCTCTGGCAAGCAACTCTAATCAAACCCAGAGGGTGGGCTGCCAACAGGAAATCATGTGAGGGAAGAAGAGAACTTGGTGAGGAGGGAGCCAGGGGGAAGTGTTGAGGAAAGGGAATGGAGTAAAAAAATGACTAACTTTATTATGTAAATTCATTATGTAAACATATTTAAACAGTTGCATATGGTGGCATCCACCTTTAATCCTAGCAATCAATAGGCAAAAGTAGAGGCAGACAGATCTCTGTGAGTTCAAGGACAGCCTGGTCTCCATAGTGAGTTCCAGGTTAGCCAGGGTTACACAGTGAGACCCTGTCCCCCAAAGAAGTGTAAAACTGCCAAACAATTTAAAAAAAAAAAAAAAGGAAAAAACCTCAAACCAAGCAACCCAACTTAACCTAGTGAAACTAAAACAAAAGGGAAAAGAAAAGAAAAGAAAACAATAGAAGGTGGCATGGGAGAGTGTGCTTGGGCAGAGACAGGAAAACTGCACGTTCTAAGCCAGCCTTGAACCATCACACAACACCACAACAACCACCTAGCCAACAAAAGACTCGCACACTGCAAAATCATGCTCATCAAAGTGTCATTTCTATCAGCAAAGTCTGCTTCCTGATTTCCTTTCTCCTTCATTTTTATTTCCTCGTACAAATTATTAATGTCTATCAGAGAGAACCAAGTGACTATTTCCTCTCTAATACCCATAAATACATTGAGACAAGGCAAGCAGGAAGTGGAAGTGACAGTCCATGAATGTGTAGGCAGTTTTCTAAAGGTGCCGCCATTCTGTACTGACAAGGCACTTTGGTCCGTATTCACGATGAAAGAGTTAGGGAGTGGGAAGCTTGGTTATTGCTTAAGAAGCTGATGTACCATGGTGTTATCTGAGCTCTGAAGACATTTAAAGCACACAAATGGAGAGGTAATATGATTTTGTGACTATGGATTAAAACACCGACTGGCTGTCTAATCGAATAGGCAAGTGACAGCTAAACAAACAAGTGGACATTCAAATCTGAATTCTGCTCTCAGGACAGTTAATCCAACCACTTTCAACCGAACATCATCAGTTTAAGTATCTAGGCCAAAGACGAGCGGGTATTCTTTAGTAAAGAGCCAGGTTAGTAAGCTAACCAGGCTTTCGGTACATATCATCTCTGCTGCCACTGTTCAACTCTTCCATTATATATCCTAATGGCAGCCACAGTCAAATGGATAGAGAAGCTGTTTCCAGTAAAGCCTTATTTTTTTTTTAAAGATTTATTTATTTATTCTGTATATGGTGTTCTGCCTGCATTACAGATGGTTGTGAGCCACCCTGTAGTTGCTGAGAATTGAACTCAGAACCTTTGGAAGAACAGGCAGTGCTCTTAACCACTGAGCCATCTCTCCAGCCCCTCAGTAAAGCCTTATTAACAAAAACAAGAAGCCACAGTCTGACTTTTCATCTAGATGGGTTGGATATTGTTTTGTGATTATCTATGAGCCATTACGCCCAAAAGATTTTTTGAAATTCATTTTTCAAACAATTTGTTATATTATAAATATAGATAAAATGTTTATTCATTTTATTTTCTTATCAAATAATAACACGATTAGAGACTCTTTGCTCTTTTTCTTTCCTGCTAGGCACAAAAGCTGAATGATTTGAGGGGAGTTTTAGAGACATTTTCATTGTATGGCTTTTCTTAAGCAGGACTAAATTGAAAAATTCTAACAAGATTGTGCAGGGGAGAAGGGATTAAGCTGTAAGTCACTGGTGTGATCAATACGTTTGATAGAGACAGTACAACACACTTCCCAAATGCTCCACAATCACAGGAAGAAGGGGCCAGGGCAGCAGCTCTGCTGAGGCGCTGGAATCTGGTAGCTCGAGCCTGCACATTTGTGTCTCAGTCTTCCGCTTGGATCACCTCTTTAAAGGCACTTGCAGAAGGAAGAGAGGGAATGCTCCAAGTTATGCGGTCATGGCCTGGAGGGTGATTGGTTTAATAACGTCTTTGGAACAAGCCCTCGGCACTCGCCCAGAGAGGGAACACAGCCACAAGCCTAGAGAGTGCTTACCAAGTGACCTACTGTTGAAGCTGGCCACTGCCCATTATACACAAAAGACAAAAATGGCAGTTGCTTTTAATTGAGCATATCACTTGAGGTTGGCGTCAGGTGTCCTCCTCCACTGCTTGCTACCTTGTGTTTTGAGCCCAGGTCTTTGCATCTGCAGCTCATCTTTTCAGCTATGCCCACTGTCCAGCAAGCCCCAGCGACTTTCTGGTTTCAGCCATTTCAGCACTGGAACTAAAGACATGCGCTTCTGTGCCTGGCTTCTTTGTGGGTGCTGGGGAACTGAACCAAAGTCCTCAGATCTGTGTGATAAGCACCTTAAGACTGAGTCATCTTGCCAGCCCCACCCTCTTTTTTTTTTTTTTTTTCGAGACAGGGATTTTCTCTGCAGCTGCTGCCTGAAAGTTCATGATAGCCATCCTGCCTCAGCCTCCAGAGTGCACTACCAGGCCTAGCTTCATCAAGCCTATTCTAAGTACCATTTCCTGCCCAAGAAAGGGAATCTGAACTTGTTAGGCCATGTGAGAAGAAATCAGGCAGGTATGTTTTCAGACAGGTATGCCGCTGTCACTGGTTACTTCTATTCTTTCCAAAGATAGAGCAAAAGCAAAGTACACTTTTTCATTTGAGAAAAAAAGACTTCCCTCTGGTTATATTGTGTTAAATATGCTCTTCTAATCAGAGACCTGGCTTCATGGGAAGACCTTTCACTGTTTTTGAGTTCCATTTAGACAGACAGAAAGGAAGGATTCGAACACAGATGTTGTGTCAACCAGTGGTTTGCTTGGCCTTAGACTCACTTTTTCTCTGTAAAACTGGACTTCAATTTCCCAAGGACTAGTCCAGAGTAGGTGCTACGTTGGAGAAGAAGTTATTTGAAGGTGCAAATTGCAGTTTGTCCTCACTGTCGCCTCTTGCACAGTTCTTCACCCAGGATCTTACACGATCTAGGACACAGGACAGTAAATGATGAAGAAATAGATTAAAGCCAAAGGAACAAGTGGGACAGTTGTTGTCTTTATTTAGGGACAGTTGGGAGCAAGACAAGAACAGAAACGTCAGTGTTTCTTATTGCTGCGCTTCACTACCTTTCCCAAATTGCGTTAGACTTCTTTTACCTATTTGTCACCCCCTATTTTGTAAGAGAAGCACCCCCAGATTCTAGGGATGAGTGAGGTAAAAATTCATATCAAGTTGGAAGCTCTTTCCCCAGGAATTCAACACATCTCTGGTAAGGCATTGAAATTCTCATCCCTTTGCCAACCCCAGCATACTTTGAGAGAGGCTATCATATTGTCAAACTTGTAATAAGATGCAGTCATTCTGATCAATATAAATTATTTATTGCTTACTCTTCATTTTACGGGCTTCATGGTATTTTAAATTACATTACCAAGCATCATCTCGCTCCTTCCTCTACTCCTCATAGTACTGAGACCCTCTGTGAAATGGACAAATTGACAAATTTGGCAAAGGATTGACAGGCTTTCGAATAGATGAAGTGATTGCATAATTTAATCCTAACCACTCACTGAATTGAAGCCTTTATGAAAGAGAGAACCCCAACAACAAATTTTCCCCTTCAAGGATATGCACGGTGGTATCAATTTATGGCTGAGGTTCTGGTTTGACTGGACAGCAAAACTGCAGCAACTCTCGCCAAGACAGCACTATATGAGCCACTGAGGTTTTAGTCCTTTATAATAACATGATGAAGAATCCTCAGCTGGTTCAAATCAGAGCGTATCTGTGCAGAGGTCCCCTGGCAGACAGCTGTGCTTCTAATTCCAGGGAGAGAAATCTGAATGTTCTAGGAAGCCAGAGATCAATGTGTGGTGACTTGCTGAGGTTACTAACACAAACGCCCGTACAGTTGACCTCCAGAGCCCCGCAACTATTCTTGGAGGTGAGCAGAACTAAGCAGAAACTAAGCAGAAAAGCAGAGAGAAAGTGAGAGGTTATTTGATACTGAAGGCCCCTGGAGGCAGAGCCATTCACTGCCAAAGATGCTTATGTGTGAAACCAACGCTGGCTTTGAAAACTATAAGTATGAGCTCGGGAGATAAGGTAACAGCGACTCTGCAAAGGGGTCACATTTTTCTTAAAGTGAGCCCCTAAGAACCAGGGCTCAAGACCGTTGAAGCAGGCACTGGAAACGGCAGCTGCAGAAATCAGGCAGCTGAATTTGTAATTGGGTAGACAGTATGGTCTTGTGTCCACACTGATAGAATGAGCAATACATTAATTAGAAGGGAGGTTCTGGCCAAAAGACAAGAAAGATGAAATAATCAATATGTCAAGGGGTACTTGTTTGCCTTGATGGATGTAACATCTGGTAAGTGGTGACCCTGGGAAGCAATCAATATTGATGGAGTTAGATGTCATTTGGGGGCACTTAAAGAGGGACTGGGGCAGAAAGGTGCTGCCCTCTGAATGAACAGACTGCAGAGCTTTGGAGAAAACCAGTGAAATCTTAATGTGGAATAAATTTCACTGATGAGTAGTCTTGGGATGCATTTAGGCTGAATCACATCCATTCTACAAAGTCCTTCTTGGCACAATTATGCTTTCTTTTTACTCCCCATATTTTTTTCCTTTATGCTCTATTCTTACAGCAAGAGACAAAGACTTATCATAATGACTCCCTTCTAGGAAGTAAACAGCATGAAGGTGAGGATTTGGGTGGAGTCTCCTGCCCCCTGTGCTTCCAGTGTCTACAGTAGAGTCTGCATGTTTGCCTATGTCTCACACACGTATTTGCTGATCCAGTGTCTACAGTAGAGTCTGCATGCTTGCCTATG